>NC_139608.1:20405818-20484524 GCF_964270895.1 Podarcis filfolensis | reverse complement strand
GGCTGGCTTGCTCGCCTCCTCGCCCGCCGAAGGACCAAATCAGCCGCGATGCCAAGGAGAGATTAGTGCTCCTTTGATCGGCTCTCCGCACCACCCCCGCCAAACAACCAGCTAGATCCTTGGGCCTTTTAGATAAAATAAAAATAAAAATGCGGAATGCTTTGCTCGGCTCACACGTTGCCAGCCCAATCCTAAACCCGCCTGGGAAGACGGCGCTTGCCCTTGAAGCTCAGGGACGAAGCGGGCTTCTAGCCAGAACCGCAGCCTGAATTAAACCCTGTACGACTGAGACCCGTTTAGGGTTGCGGGGAGGGAGGAGAGGCAGCAGCAGAGAGGTGAACTCCATCAGAATTGTCCCAGCCTGTGTTTGTCCCTTGGATGTCTTGTCACTCACTTCCTCAGTCTGCATTTCCTACACGTCGATCCTAGACTTAACACTGATTTGAAACGGAGTATAATTCCGAATAAACAGCCAAAGGCTTTGCGATGTATATATATATATACACATATTGGTCTCCTTCCCATTCCTGCCTGCGCGATGGTACTAAGTTAGGTCTCTGGCTAATTCCTGGGACGCTGGGAGCGCTCAAGGCGCCGGGGGCTCCCCATTTCAGGGAATTTTGCCGGTAAAAATTCCCTAGACCTTTTCTGCTTTATTGGGGGTTTGGGGGCGGTGGATTCAGCCATCCTTTTGGAAATGCGAAGGGAGGGCTGACAGCTCCGGGAAGATACGCAGCAGTCAGATCAGTTTAGCCTGGAGATGCGCTCGGGTTATATGGAGAGAGGGGAAACCGTTCCTGTAAAATGCCGAGAGATTAAAGCTTCTGTTGTGATTTTGCCGTGAATTAGATTACTGTTGCTGCATTTTGCTTTAGGTTTCTATTCTTCATGTTGTTTTTGGGTTTTTTGGTAATTTCCTCTCTGGGGTGGATTATCAATACTCTCCAAAAAACAACAACAACAACTAAAATACATGGATTCGTATATGATCTGAGATACATAAATGATTTGGGAAAATCTCTCCAGTCTCTTCTTCAGGACCTGGGAAACTCTTAGGTTGCAATCCGATGCACATTCGCTTGGGAGTTAAGTTCCATTGAACTCAGTGGCGCTTGTGTGATCTCAGTAAAAGGACAGGATTGCAAAACAGGTTTGAGAAGTTGGTATCAGAATTAACAGAACTGACTTGAAAGCTTGAGCTCACACTTTAGACTTTTTTGGGGGGGGTGTAGTGGGCTTTCCTTCTTAGTAAATAGTTTGACAGTCGCGCTGCAGAGTGCACTTGTCCAAATGTAGTTTGAAAACAACCGCCTCTTTCCATTTTCTCACCTGGAAAATGGGAGCGTCTTTTTAAACTCCAGGTTGGAATATGTATTGCTAGTTTGTTCTCTCTTTAATCTCATTTTGTCCAGATATTTGAATTTAACGCTTTCTTGGGGGGGGCGGGGCGCAGACTTTACACCTTGGACAGAGTGGTTCTGGAAACTATTCCAAGTCCGGATTATGAGTTAATTAAAAATAAAATAAACTGAATCCCTTTTCCAATATGTTACGGAAAAGGGTGCTTCTCAAAAGGTGCTTAAAATATGTGATTTTTTTTTGCATGTAGTTCAGGCAAATGGTGAACTTTTAAATAATTTGTAGGAAAATTACGTGAACCTCTTCTTAACTCTCTGTTTTGTGGTTGTTGCTATTCAGCCTGTTAGGATACAGACTGGGTGCTCCGACATGCGAAAGTGCTCGACTTGCAGGGAAGCCACGGAAATGTGTACTGTTATGTTCTATCGCCTAGGAGGGAATTGTTTATGGCCGAAAAGCTAAAAGAAGCATACACAATTATTCTAATAGAAAAAGAATTGAAAAATGGCTAACAACATTCAAGTGAATAATACATCACTTCAAAACAATCCCCACTGTTTTCAATGAAACTTCCACAGCATCTCCCGATACTGGAGGCATCGAATGCTAAACTTTCGGAGACCAATCTTTTTCAGATAATTAATTGGCTGGGCCTCCCTTTTTAAATAGCAAAATTCAGTTATGCAAATTTTTAACATCCCCACGTGGATTCCACTTTTCAATACCGTCGATACACACAAAAAACAGAGATTTTAAAAATAATAATATACAAAAAGGACAAGACACAAGTAAAGTGGATGTTTCCTGTGGAATTTGATTATAGGATAGAGAAGCATGATTAGGCATCACCCTGTGGAATCCAGAAACGTGTAAATTAAATATATACTCACGGTATTTTTCACTCCTATGCATGATTACTATACTTTCCACTGGAAAGCATGATCCCCGGAAAGTCTGCATAGAATAGCCTATATATGCCAGAATTATCAGAGCTAGATACCTGATTTAGGGCGCAAGCAATCCTATACATACTTACCTTGGAGTAAGGTCCATTAAACTCAATAGCCCTTACTTCTGAGGAGACATGTATAGGATTGCACCGTAAGTTTGGTATAACTGTAAGCAAGTTAAGCGTCTCGACAACCCACCAGCTGGACTGCTGAATTGTTAACACCAGCAAATTTGCGTGAAATAAGCTCAGGAGGTGTAAGAAATTCCGGACACAACATTTACTTTTGCCGAAAGCAGTGGGTTTGCTCTGATATAATCCAAACCACCACTTGGAACCACGAGCATGAACTGTAGAAGCAAGTACATTTAGGATCGCAGCTGAAGTCTGGGGGAAAAAAAGGATTTGTTGCTTTGAATCAAAGTTTAAGCCCGGATGCCTGAAATTTAAGCATATGCGTGAATGCATAAAGTTTCCTTGTGAGATTATGTTCTGATCTCCCATCTAAAAAAAATCCAAAACTCCTTTGCCCCATTGAGCACAGCATTTCAGCTCCCTGTGAATAAATGTAGCGCTGCCGCACTACAGTTTGAAGACCGGGGCCTATTCTTCTTGACCCACCACCCAGAAGCCACCCAGAGGAAAGCAAACAGCGGCTACTTTTACCCCTGTCAGACAAAAGCGTCTCGTCTTTACAGCAAAGAAAGGAAATGGTTTTCTCAGAGTCGAGGGGGGAAAAAATATGTCAATGTAGCATGAATTCCAGGAAAGAGCGAGCTTCTTTAATTACTCTTAGCTTAAATGAAAAACGATAAATTTTATTCTTACATCCTCCTCCAACCGGGCGTCTAAACTCCCCTCCTCCCGCAACCATCACAACCCTTAAATAGTCTCAACTGGGAAACTAATTTGCACCTAACCTTAGAAAGCCCATCATTTCCAAGGAAGGAAAATTGCAGGGTGGTGTGTTGTTTTTTTTTAAAGCAATTTGCAGATAAATCACTGCAGTTTTAATCACAGCGCACCTTATACAGACAGAATTCTGTGATTTATTCCGGGTCCTCCCCCCCTCCCACGCTGCTTTTTTTCCTGGGGAGGAGGCGGGTGTGGGGTGGAGGGAGAAGGTATGGAATAAAGAAAGGGCATGAATGACAACTCGCACCCGGATTATCGTCATTATTTATTTATTTTTTAAAAGGGGGGGGAATATCCCTACGAGGACCGATTAATTAGATTTGTTTATGCGGTCAGCAATGTTGCTTAAATAAGGAAAAGCCAAGAAAGAGGAAGAAGAACGCCGAATAGCGAGCTAGCTAGCTAGCCTACTAGATGGGGGTGGGATGGAGAGGAAGAGGGGAAAAGTGGCTTTTCTAATCGATGCATTCGGCGCTCTTCGGCTGGGCTGCGTGAATAGATGAGCTCCGGCGATCGTCTAGTCAGGCCTGAGCGGCGGAAGGAGGCGCCGAAGCTGAAACTACGGAAGCTCAGCGGCCTTCGGCGGGCGCGCCGGCTTCGGAGGTAAATGGGCTCGCGCCGGTGGCCCCGGTTGCTATGGTTGCGTCGGCCCCGTTGGGCCTTAGGCCTCGGGGACCGAAACGAAAGCAATGTCCAAGTGGGGGGTGGGTGTCGGAGCGGGTTTGGCCGGAGGGAACCGCTGCGGCCTAGTTCGCAGGCGTCTGCGTGACGAGCCTCGCCGGCCTTGCCGTCTCTGTCGCGGGAAGCGGCGCGAGCTTTCCTTAGGCCTCGGTGCGTGGATGTTTGGCGTAGGCGGAGCGCCAAGCTCCCCGTCCCCTGCTGGCTTTAGCGAGGGGAGGTCTCGCTCTCGTCAGTTTGGCGTTGCCTCAAACTGTGCTCGTGTGGGCTTTCGCTCTCGCATTTCCTCCGGCCTATCGGAATTAGAAAGATTGGGGGGGACGGGACAGCCTCTCTCTGAAAACGCCTCTCCCAAACAGCTTTTAAGTCTAAGACCCTGGGCCAGGCTTCCTCAAACTCGGCCCTTCAGATGTTTTTGGCCTACAATAATAATAATATAATAATTTGTTATTTATATCTCGCCCGTCTGGCTGGGTTTCCACAGCCACTCTGGGCGGCTTCCAACCGAATATTAAAAGCAATACAGTGTCAGACATTAAAAACTTCCCTAAACAGTTGTCATTTAAAAGTAAAATAGTTGTTTATTGCCTTGACATCTGCTGGGAGGGTGTTCCACAGGGCAGGAGCCACTACCGAGAAGGCCCTCTGTCTGGTTCCCTGTAACCTCACTTCTCGCAGCAAGGGAACCGCCAGAAGGCGCTGGATCTCAGTTTCCGGGCTGGATGATGGGGGTGGAGACGCTACTTCAGGTATACAGGACTGCGGCTGTTTAGGCCTTTAAAGGTCAGCACCAACACTTTGAATTGTGCTCGGAAATTTACTGGGACCAGTGTTATATGGTCTCGGCGGCCACTCCTAGTCACCAGTCTAGCTGCCGCATTCTGGATTAATTGCAGTTTCCGAGACACCATCAAAGGTAGCCCCACGTAGAGCGCATTGCAGTAGTCTAACTACAGCATGTACCATTCTGGCAAGACAGTCTGCAGGCAGTTAGTGTCTCAGCCTGCATACCAGATGGAGCTGGTAAACAGCTGCCCTGGACACAGAATTAACCTGCGCCTCCATGGACAGCTGTGAGTCCAAAATGACTCCCAGGTTCCGCACTTGGTCCTTCAGGGGCACAGTTACCCCATTCAGGATCAGAGAGTCCTCCACGCCAGCCCGCCCCATGCCCCCCAAGAACAGTACTTCTGTCTTGTCAGGATTCAGCCTCAATCACTCCCTTGATCCCTAGCTAGCAGGACCAGTGGTCAGGAATGATGGGAATTGTAGTCTCAAAACATCTGGAGGTCTGAGTTTGAGGATGCCTGCCCTGGACAGATGTCTTAGGGCCCCAGAAATCTGTGCCAACCCCCCCCCCCGAACCCTGAAGTGGGTGCCCCTGTGTCTCACCCAGCACTCTGTCATGTTGAAAGAGAGCAACAGAAGAAGAACCCAGCTGGATCAGAAAAAAGCCCATCTAGCCCAGCATCCTGTTCTTGGAGTAGACAGCCAAGTTGCCTGTGCGAAGCCTGCAAGCAGACCCACACTCCGCACTTGTGATTCCCAAGTGAACAACTCAGACATACTGCCTCCCTGAGTAGGATCCAGGAGTCTAATGTAGCTATTGATAGCCTCATCCTCCATGCATGAAAGTCTGTGCTCTTTCAAAGCCCTCCCAAGATGGTGGTCTCACTATCACTTTAGGGAGCGACTTCCCTATGACTTAGGCCTTGCGTGAAAGAAGTAGCTCTTCTTTGTTTGGCCTGTTCTGACATTCAGCTCCAGTGGATGGTCTCAACCAGAGGGAGGCGTGAGAGAAGGGCTCCCTCTCCACTTTCACCACGCCACACATGGTGTTCTTTACACTTGTGTCATGTCTCGCACCCCTCCACAAGCCTTGTTGCACTAGTATCCTGCGTTGCAAATCAATTTATTGGAAGAGGATTACTTGGTGGAGGGTGGGGTGAAGGATGCTGCAGCTTCACCTCCCAACCGCATGTGGCTTGCTATTGTCAGATGCCACTTCTATTTTTTGTCCCTAATTTGGCAGTATATTTGAGGAAAAATTAACCGTGATCCTCTAGTTGCTGACCGCTACTGTAGGATGTTCTGTTTCCAGCAGGAAACGCGAGTTGATGTGTTTTCTGTACTCTTCAGCCTGTAGTATTAAGGCGATGGTGTTCAACATTCTGCCAAGTGTATTTGAAATCTAATATATGAGACAGCACCAATAAATATGTAGCCCCTCCTCCACCTAATGAACCATGGATTAGGCAGGATCATAGTGTGGGAGTGTCAGGCAACTATGAAGACTTGACTCTTATGTCTTAAGCAGACTTGTGGTCTGCTCCTCTTAGATGGTGTAGTTTTATTCTGGTTGAGGTCAATGGGGTTTCATTTAGATCACATATAAGCCCTGTTTTAAAAGAGCTTCACTGATTGTCAGTTCATTTATGGTTCCAATTCAAAGTGCTCTTGGTGGTTCTGCCACCCTGGTGGTGGTGGCTCAAGGAGAGAGCATTGTGGCAGCCCCTAAGTTGTAGAACTCTCTCTCCACAGAGGTGCACCTAGCAGCTGCAGTATGTAGTTTTCACTGAATGCTGAAGATGTACCTCTTTGGCCTTTGACATCTGAGATGTATAGTTTTAAGATCCACCTTTTTGTGATTGTATTCTTTTGTAAGTTTTTTAATTGTTCCTAATGTTATATTTTAAGTTGTTATAACCTGCCATTGGACTTAAGGCTGAAGGGTAGGTTATTGTTATTATTAGTAATGTTTATGATAGTAATAATAATAATTTACTTCCAGGTAAATGTACATAGGTTCACAAGTTGAATAAAGCTAGATCCTGCTGTCTGTGCTATTTGTGACATGTATCTTCTAAGTTGGCGATTCTTGTTTTAGTATTGTATACTAATAGTTTCTCTTCTTCCAAACACTTTCCTTCATTCCAGAAGGTTAGACCCTTAGAAAAATGTCCTCTTTAGTCCTCCTTGCTCCATTCTTCAATTTTTACTGAGTGTAAAGCCAAGTTTCTTGCCTTGTTTATGTTCATGATAATGGCACTAAACCTTAATGGAGGTAATAGCTTTAAGCTGGAATCATATGCATAAGTACCTGGGAATAAGTGCTTGAACATACTAGGACTTCCAAGACAACATCCATTTGTTAGGGTGAAAGCTTTTCCCCATCTTCCCCAAGGAAAAAATGAAATTTGCTTCACATACTTGGGGGTTCCCAGTTCTCAGTCCTAAGGACAGTTACTTGGAAGCAAGCTCTCTTAATTTCAGTGATAAAAGTAAATATGATCAGGATGATTGTTTGTAGCTTTGGAAAAGGTGTTACAAGAGAGCAGGCCCAAGTAAATAGCAACTACCTAGCAGCAGTGGTACAGTCATACATCGGGTTAAAGTTGCTTCAGGTTGAGCGTTTTTGGGTTGCGCTCCGCGGCAACCTGGAAGTAACGGAACGTGTTACTTCCGGGTTTCACTGCTCACGCATGCGCAGACGCTCTAAATGACGTCATGCGCATGTGCAGAAGCGGCAAATCGCAACCGGCAGATGCAGGTTGCGTTCTCTTCAGGATGCGAACAGGGCTCCGGAACAGATCCTGTTCGCATCCAGAGGTACCACTGTATTAGATAATGTTAAGTTAGGATTTGGGTCTAAACTGAATACTGGTGTATGGAGATTGGTAAGGGTACAGCAGGCTTTCTATGATAATGTTTAAGATTTCATCTGATGTTTACAGTTCTTTTGTCTTTTTTAAAAAATAGCTTGTTAAAATGGGTCGCCGCTCATCAGACACTGAGGAAGAGAGCAGAAGCAAAAGAAAAAAGAAACACCGTAGGAGGTCATCTTCAAGCAGTTCTTCTGATAGCAGAACTTACAGCCGTAAAAAATCAGGAAGGAAGTCAAGGTCACGGTCTCGAGATCTCCAGTTTCGTTCACATTCATATGAAAAGAGGTAAATGAATTAATTTGTATTGGGTTTTGAAAGTGTTTGTAGAAAAGGCTGCTTAAAATATTTAGCAGGCATAATTCACAGCTTGATCCAACATTCTGCTGTAGATAATGGCATATACAGGCAATGACTAATTTAGGTAAAGGTAAAGGGACCCCTGACCATTAGGCCCATTTGTGACCGACTCTGGGGTTACGGCGCTCATCTCGCTTTATTGGCCGAGGGAGCCGGCGTACAGCTTCCAGGTCATGTGGCCGGCAGGACTAAGCCGCTTCTGGCGAACCAGAGCAGCACATGGAAACGCTGTTTACCTCCCCGCCTGTTTATCTACTTGCACTTGACGTGCTTTCGAACTGCTAGGTTGGCAGGATTGACCAATTTATGTGTGTCCAATTGACGTGCGGCCATGCATGCACGCATAGCGACAAGCCACAAGTGGCTTGAAAAGGGGGTGGAATGGGGTGGGCAGGGAGAGCTTATGTGTGCTGCACTGATGCACGGGTTGGGGTGGGGGTCAGAAATGTAACCCCATGCCAATCGGTCATTGCCTGTAGGTTGTGGCATAAAGATCCAGCAAAGGCACAAAGAAACAAAATATCCCCCTTGCTCTGGTGTTCATCCAGGGCTACTGTATGAGTGCTCTGCTCCAGCTGGCAATACCTTTTGGATTGAGGCACTTGTGGAGAGGAAGATAGAGCTGCTGGTTATTTCTTGCACATCATCCAGTGTGCACTGAAGCCGTTTTGGATTATTGCATGGGTGCAGTGCTGCATTCCATATATTGGGGGGCAACATTAACAATCAACCAGATTTTCAATGCAAAGTGGGTAATGCAGGTTGGCTCTGCCTCGTTTGGCTTGCATAGGATGCTGCTTCAGCTGTGTCCAAACAAATTGGATTACAGGCGTATGTGGTTGAATCTGGATACGCCACTGGGTTATGTGGAAGGAGAGGATCAGGAATTAAGTCCCCTTATTGCTCTCTGGTTAGTATAAATTTGTGGACATACAAACATCATCTACCTGCTTTTTATCTAGGGTGGTTCCTTTCCTTATCTGTGTAATAGTAATCACTTTGTAAGTTTGTATTTGGTATTGAGGAACTACCATATTACTGGTAAAAAAAATAAAATTCTGCATTACTGAAATTGCAGTAAAAATATAATGGCAATGAAAGAAAGCTTACTTCTTGCTGAAAGTAATATCATTAACAGCCACTCTTACGGCTTTTGATGTTTCTTTTTATATTTTAGCTGAAAAGAAACAAATATTTACAAGAAAGTTTCCCAGTCCAAAATTAGAAAATTATTATGTGTTTTCCAGTAGACAATAGTGTCCATTTCTCAGAAAATAGAATTGATAGACGTATTCTTTTTTCCTTTGCACATAATCTGTCCATTCAACTTGGCAGTTTCAAGAATGTTGATAAAGCGTTCCTTGCTAGATGAACAGAAACTTGTTCCAATATCTAGCAATTTGGGGGTGTGTGTGTAGCATTTTTAAGAAATCCAAATCAGTAAATGGAATGAAAGAGAAGCTTGCTTGTCTAAATATTCAATAATATAACTCTAGGATCTAATTTTACCAGAATACCACTAACATGTTAGAAATTTTCTAATACCTGGATTATAAGAACATAAGAAGAGTCTTCTTGGATTTGTCAAAGGCCTAGTTCAGTATTCTGTTTTCAGCCATGGCTAACCGGATGCCTATGGCATGTTCAGTACAAGGTCATGGATGCGGTAGCCCTGTTTTGCCGTGGCCCAAGAAATGGTATTTGGAGACATGCTGTTTCTGATCAAGAAGGCAACATATAGACACCTACAGGTGAAACTCGGCAAATTAGAATATTATGGAAAAGTTCATTTATTTCAGTAATTCAACTTAAAAGGTGAAACTAATATATGAGATAGACTCACGACATGCAAAGCGAGATATGTCAAGCCTTTATTTGTTATAATTGTGATGATCATGGCGTACAGCTGATGAAAACCCCAAATTAACAATCTCAGAAAATTAGAATATTAAATGAAATCAGCAAAACAAGGGCTGCAATATTGAGCAATATTGGACCTCTGAGAAGTAGAAGCATGCATAAGTACTCAGTACTTGGTTTGGGCCCCTTTTGCATCAATTACTGCCTCAGTGCGGTGTGGCATGGATGCTATCAGCCTGTGGCACTTCTGAGGTGTTATGGAAGACCAGGAAGCTTCAATAGCAGCATTCAGCTCTTCTGCATTGCTCGGTCTCATATCTCTTGGCAATGCCCCATAGATTCTCTATGGGGTTCAGGTCAGGCAAGTTTGCTGGCCAATCAAGCATAATAATCCCATGGGCATTGAACCAGGTTTTGGTACTTTTGGCAGTGTGGGCAGGTGCCAAACACCTGCTGGAAAATGAAGTCAGCATCCCCATAAAGCTCGTCTACGGAAGGAAGCATGAAGTGCTCCAAAATCTCCTGGTTGACGGCTGTGTTAATCCTGGACTTAATGAAGCACAGTGGACCAACACCAGCTGATTTAAAATTAATTTTTTAACAGCATAATTTTATTAATCCAATCTTTTTTGGGGGAAACGTTCTAAAACATGGCTCTCCGGGCAACCCAGTCAAGTGGTGGCATTTAAATAATAGTAAATATTATTAAGAAAGCCTACAGATTGGCAGGGATATTTAGAGAAGGACCTCTGGTGCCAGACTTAACAAACAGGTAGGTTCCTTTTTGAAAAAAGAAAAGAAATGAAAGCCTTTCCGTAATTTGTATTGACTGTTGGATTCACAAATAGCTCTGAGATGAGTGTGAGGATCAGACTACAGTGGTACCTCGGGTTAAGTACTTAATTCGTTCCGGAGGTCCGTTCTTAACTTGAAACTGTTCTTAACCTGAAGCACCACTTTAGCTAATGGGGCCTCCTGCTGCCGCCGCGCCTCCGGAGCACAATTTCTGTTCTCATCCTGAAGCAAAGTTCTTAACCTGAGGTACTGTTTCTGGGTTAGCGGAGTCTGTAACCTGAAGCGTATGTAACCTGAAGCATACGTAACCTGAGGTACCACTGTACTGGCCATTGATGTCTTCCATGAACTGGGTAAAGCAATTTTGTTCTCCTATGCAGGTGGTGCTGTGTGTAAAACCTCAGTGCCTAGGGCTTGCCGATCGCGTGGTCGGCGGTTCGAATCCCCGCGGCGGGGTGAGCTCCCGTCTTTCGGTTCCAGCTCCTGCCCACCTAGCAGTTCGAAAGCACCCCTAAGTGCAAGTAGATAAATAGGTACCGCTTTATAGCGGGAAGGTAAATGGCGTTTCCGTGTGCTGCTCTGGTGCTGGCTCGCCAGAGCAGCTTCGTCACGCTGGCCACGTGACCCGGAAGTGTCTCCGGACAGCGCTGGCCCCCGGCCTCTTAAGTGAGATGGGCGCACATCTCTAGAGTCGGACACGACTGGCCCGTACGGGCAGGGGTACCTTTACCTTTATGCTACCCTTAACTCAGCCTGGTGCCTGAGGGTTTGGAGTGCATTGTTATTGGATGACAGTGGCTCCTTTTCACTATTTCGTCTAGTACTTGAGAAAGGTTCTGTGGTTCTGACTGGGTGCCTGGAGATTGTCATGGGCTGAATGAGGGCTCACAAACTGTGGCACAATGTAGACAAGACAGACATGCTCCTGGTCAGGAGGAAGACAGAATCTGTAGTAGGGATTAAATGAGTTTTGGATGCTGATGTAGTCCCATTGAAAAATCACATTTGCAGTTGAATGTTCCTGGATACAGCTGTACATCCGGCTTGTTACGTTGTGATTGGGCAATGTGCTATGCATGGGTCCACCCTGTGAAGAGTCTTTTGGGAAGTTAGCTGCAGTGGGTCCAGAAAGCAGCAGCAAGGATGTGGACACGCATCCATGGGATTATGGTGCAATATCTGTGCTCACTGCCAGTTTACGGTGCTTCAGGGCTTAGGCCCAGGATACCTGAGGAATTGCCTCATTCCATGTCATTCTGTCCACTTCCTAAAATTAAGGAGAGGCCCTTTCCTTGTTCCACGTAGGGTTGTGATGTAGGGTTGTGACATTCAGGTATAGGGTGGTATAGAAATTAAATAAATAATCAATAATAGTTGATGAGAATGAGAGACAGGGTTTCTTTAGTGGCTCCACCAGTATTCCCTTTGTTCATGAAGCATGGCTGGCCTCCTCTCTGATTGTCTTTCATCAGCTGGTAAAGAATTACATTTTTACTCTGACAAGCTTTTGTCTGCTATGTAAGAACTCATAGAATGGATTCATAGAATCATAGAAGTGGAAGGGACCACAAGGGTCATCAACTGCCTGCAATGCTTTTACCCAACATGAGGCTAGAACCCAGAATCCTGAGATTAAGAGTCTTATGCTCTACCTACTGAGCTATTTCACAGGTCATTTATACCTGTGATTCTGCCATTGTAGCTTGTAAATGAATATTTAATGTATTTCATGTCTTTTTATTGCTATATCATTGTTATTTTAATATAGTTTTCTTGTATTGTGACTTTAAATTGTTGTAAGCTATGCATGGGCACTAGATGGGTGATATTTTAAAAAATATAATTTAGAGATTTTCTCCCATGTAAAATATTGTAGGTTTTCCCAACACAGTCTATTGCCTCCCAGTTTTCAGACAGTACATTTTTCACCTATGTTGGCAAAGTAAATCAAGGAGAAATGACCAGACTAGGATATCAGACATTATTTTATAGAAGATAAAATTGCCTGTTCAGAATTTTAGATGACAACGTAATGTTGTAACTATATCTGGATCCTACGGTAGAATAAAATTCAATAAATCTGGTTAATTTCTTTATAGTTAATCAAAGGTGATAGTTAAATATTTTCTTCAGAAAGTTCTGATAGGTAGAATGCCTTCACATTTGTTTTTCCTGGTCCTGTTTTTAATATTGACATGTATCCCCTAAAGGGACATAGTGGGATAATATCAACTGCAATGCCAACATTATGCAGATGACACGCAGCTTTATGAATATCTCTCTTACACTGCAGATATGACTATCTGACAGATAACACCAAGCTTGAAGAAACCCTGGAGGCTGGATGAGAACCAGCTGGCTCATTTGAATCCAGAAAGATCTAAGTATTTGCTTTGAGGATTTGGCTAGCACCTCTGTCTTGACCTCAGTGTAGGATACACCCCTGGCTGTTAAGATAATATAAAATTTCAAGGTTATGCTGGATTCTGCTTGATCTTTGAAGAATTAAATTATGGTGATTGATAAAAGCAACTGTTCCCTTTTCATTTAGTAAATAAATTCCAGTTTTTCACAGATAAAGATAAATATGTCTTTAAATAGAGTAAGCCATTGAGAACATTTTAGAACACCCTGCCATAAGACATATCGTTTGCAAAGTATGTCTTGCAGAGTCTAACTCCAGCTTCCATCTTGATTAACCAAGCTTCCGGTCAGATGATGTACAATTAGCTTATTGCTTGAATATCATTCTTTTAAATAATGAAATTGGGTGATTGAGCTTCTGCCAGTTTGGAAGCAAAACAGGGCCACCCCAAATAAGATAGTGGTTACTTCCAGGTCGCTGCAGCGTGCAACCCGAAAATACTTGTCCCGAAGCTGCTTTAACCCGAGGTATGACTGGATAGCTCTCCCAGGGGGCCAGAACCACTGGAACGAAATGTTTTGCCAGCTTTGCCAGCTACCTTAAGACTTCAGGGGACCCTGGTCCTTGATATTTTACCCAGAAGAGTCCACTGAGAGCTTCCTATTGCTCTGCTCTGCTTTGGCTTGTCTGGACTTGAGCTCGTTTACTTGTCCTGATTGGAAGAAGTGCTGGTCATTGTAGCCATTTCCAACTTTCTCAGCAGAATAGGAAAGGAGAGGGCCTGTGGGGTGATTTAAACAGGCTAACCTTTGCTGTAACCTCAGGTGTGCTTTTATGCCTTTTTTATGCAGGGGACATGCATTCAAAAGTATTTGGTTAGAGTGCCAGAAGGGTACCTTTAAATAGGGGTAGGGAACATGACCCTTCAGATATTGTTGGGCTACTACTCTCATCAGTCCCAACCAGCATAACCAGTGGTCAGAGATGATGAGAGTTGTAGTCCTACAATACCTGAAGGGCACAAGTTCCCCATCTCTGGCTTCAGTGATAAATTATTTTATTTAATAAAATTTATACATTTATTGATTGTAAAAACAGCAACACAAAACTTCAAAATTTTCCCTAATAAGAATTAAAACAATAATTTAAGACTTTCAAAAAGTTAAAATAGCAGTAAAAGCAGATTAAAACTCACACCAAGTTTCTAAGCATGAGAAGATAGGGCATGTTGTTGTTGTTCATGATAATAATAATAATAATAATAATAATAATAATAATAATAATAATAATAGAATTTATATACTGCCATATACCCACAGGTCTCATGGTATGATAATGTAGCTTAAAATGGTAGTTTGCTCTTATGCGTTATTGACTGTGTAGGGATGTACTGTCCTACATACTATCTTCTGGATCAAACTTCCCATGCTGCTTTTGAGCTGTCCTTGCAGAGATGTGTATTGAAATAATTTTAAGGGGCAATAAGATGTGCAGTCACTGGGTATTTATATGAAGCTGCATTATGTTCCTGTTGGGAAGCACTGTTCTACAGATACTGCTGCAGTGATTTTTAATGTGATTTTATGCAGTCTTGGCCATTGTGCATATGTGTTTTGATTTAAAAGACAAGAACAATTGTATTGGCAAGCACTTGTGCATGCCCCAATTGACAGTACTGCATCGTCCTCCAGTGGGAAGCACCTCTTTATATAGAATAAACCTAAACCTCCTGGGAGGACAGAGATGCATGCTATGAACTGATGATAACTTAAATTTACTTCATATTTCCCAAAGGAAGTACCTCTCTAAGTAGTATAGGTACTAGTGGGGAAAATACTTTGTGAAATCAACTGAGGCTGGCGTAATGCTGTATAATCTCAATAAATATGCATGGGATGATCTAAAATTTTGAGTTGGGAGGATTTACAAGAGTACATGCTTACTTTTCACTGTTGTGAACCAGCCTTATTGTCTAGTCTTCACTTTTTGTTTTGCCAAAAGCTGTGATGATCTTGAACTCTCTGTGTTTAGGACATTTTCTGCAAAAATGGATATGGAATCTGAAAATCATGGGCATTTGTAACATCACAGTGCCAATGACATAACAAAGCATAAGCATTACAGTAACATTTCTTACTTAGTAAGTTATTACGTACAAAAATAGGAAAAGTACTAAATACGTTTTAATACTACATAGATTGAAATTGTATTCAGAAACCTTTATAGTACATCTTTATTTCTGACTCTTATACCAGGAACTGTGTAATTGCACCCCTCTTTTCTGTATATAGAATTCTATATATATATATATATTTCCCCTCTTTTCTATATATATAGAATTCTATATATATATATTTCCTAGACTTGCGTTGGAGTAAAATCTTATGAATATTTATTTATGATTTATTTTCTTTAATTTATAGGATATATATCCCAAATTGAATTGAATTAAGCAATAAATGAAGAATATTAAAATTTCATATGACAGTGAGAGCCCATTGTAGTCTATTAAAGCACAGGCAAAGAAAACTATTTTCATCCAGTGCCTAAAACTTAACGAAGTAGGTACCAAACAAACATATCTGCGGTGGGAGTTCCATATCCAGTATGCTGCCACTGAGAAGGCCTTATTCTCAGTTGTCAGCCATATTGCCTTTGAAGCTGGGGGGCATCTGGAGAAGGGCTTAGGAAGATGATCTTAAAGACTGAGCAGGTTTCTATCCATGTATATGTATATTTCTTTTTAGTTTTTGTTTTTCCTGTATGTATGCAGAAAGGCTAGATCAGTGGCAGTGCAAGTGCAAAATGTGAACTTTATTATGCTCCACTGATGGACTTTCTGGCAATATCTGTTACTGTTTTAGGCACAGGCATCGATCTAGCAGCAGCTCTTCATATGGATCCAAGAGAAAACGGAGCCGGAGCCGTTCAAGAGACCGAGGAAAATTATATCGGTCTCAGAGATCAAGATCAAAGAGCAGAACAAGAAGGTATGACCATTTTGCCCTCGGAGAATAAGATTGACCAGATAATGTATACTTTTCTCTGTATTCTCTTGCCTTGTTGTCTACAGTGATAGTTATATTAACTTTAGAGAGTTATGTAGCGTCAATGCAAAAGGTTGAATTAGCTTGACCTTCCTATCCCGGAGTTTAAACTTAAAGCAGTTCAGTATTACAAGTGACTAATAGGGTGTGTGGTATATACACTGCCATAGTAGGCCAACACAATAAGAAATACTTGTTTTGCAGGGTAGTCACGCTAATGTTACTAGCAGATGTGCTAAACCAACTGTTGGACTCGGGATGAAATTGAAATAAAGTAGTACTTTGTAGTTCTCAATTTAAATACAGATATTTGAATTTGTGAGTGTGTGTCAGACAGAACCGTATGGAGCTGCAGTTGTGCTTTCAGCATGAAGGAGGTGACCCACACAAGGTGTTATCGACAATAAGTCCTCTGTATGTGGACTGGAATGTAGGAAATCAGAATCAGCATTTGAAACGTTATCTGTTAAGGGATCTATAAACGGAATCACAAAAAATCCAACCCTTCTGCAGAAATCATAGCTTCTGCCCATAGCTATTATGGCTGCTGATGGTTTAGTATTTTAAGCAAGAAGCATGAGAAATATGTCTGACTAAATGTATATACAAGTGTTTGTAAATAACTGCTTAGAAACTTTGGTAGTTTCATTAGGTGGTATATAAATACCTTAATTTAAAAAACAAACAAACATTTTAAAACATTTTATTTTGGTGATTATACTAGAAGGTTAGAGCTATATTTCACATGAAGAAAATAGTTTATTTTGTTTTAGCCCAAGAAAGTGGATGGATGCAAATGTGTTATCCCTGATGGAAAGAGCCACTGACTGTCAGCATGCTCAGCACACTGCGACTAATTTTTTGTCAGCCTAATATTTTAAAATATTTCCTTGTTGGCAGTAAAATAGCACATTTATTTTCTGAAGGAAATGGAAAATCAAGGAAGAGTACATACAGTCTTGAAGACTGGTGATTTATGCTCTTGTGGGGCAATGGACTGAGAATGAATAAAACAACCTGTGAGCAAGGTTGCAACTGGAGACTTTTTCACTCATACACACAACTTTTTTCCCTAGTGTTATCTACCATGACAGTGGTATGTATGTGGGGCAGATTGGCTAAGAAAGAGCCACATAATTGGCCATACCCATGTAGTTGCAATATAGACACATGCAGCACAGCTGCTGCTATCATAGGGAAGCAACTTCCACATATGCGAGCAAAAAGGGCAAGACTTGGGAAACCATTGTAAGCTAATCTTTGAAATATGTGACTGGATTTTGATGACTCCTCGATTTCTTCTGCTGGAAAGCAATAATTCTGCACATGAGGATATAAGTGGATTTGTGATTATCTGTGGATTTGTAAATGGTTTGAATCACAAAGCATTCCAGATGTCTGTTCAGATTGAAAAGTGGGATATAAATTGGGTGAATAAGTCAGTAAATTAATGAGAGCATTTCAAAATGAATGTTGTTAAGTGATGAATTTCTGCAATTTTTGGGTTGATGTGGAACAGAACCCTATCTGTAGCTGAGGATCTGTACTGGTCTTCTGTGTCATTGCAGACTGGGAAGTGGACTTAAAATATCTTCACTGTGTTGAGAATACTAAAGATAGATCATTTCTTGCTATGTTTATTACTTTGTGCCCTTATTACATAGGTCACTGGTAAATTGTCTTCCCATTCTTATATTCTGGCTATATGTGTGGCTAGTTAGTTCCATTGATAAACAGTACAGCGTAGCTAGTTTTATGTGTTGCCCCTTTAAGGAGATGTACATTGAGCTTTACACTATGTAAGTTTTCAGAGTGTCAGTCCATAGATAGAAAGCACTTTTGGAGTTCTTTAAGAAATCTTCTCTGAGGGGAGATACAAAATTATTTTATATATAGTATGTTCCATTAATAAGGTTTGTTTATTTTATTTTTAAATATATAAAGAGTATTCTCTATAACTCAGTCCTAGTTTAAAGTTTAACCCAGGCCACCGAAAGACATTTAAAATAAAACTGTATTACCCATTCTTCTGAAAGCGACTCAAGTTTGGGCTTTGGTGGCTCTGTAAGAAAAGGGAGTCTCAGAACTACTGAAAACAGAAGAATATCCAGGCTTTATATAACACATATTCAGATATTTTGAATTGAGAATTTTGAGCCTAGCATAAAATCACGATACTTGCAATATAATATATTTGTATTGAGTGCTGCTTCCAGGTTTTAGTATTTTTCTAATAGAAATTAGAGCCTTAAATGATTAAAGACTTAACTGTGCAAAGTGTTGGACGCATGAATCAGTCTGAAATGCAAATTCTTAATTAATAAAAAAAACCCACATTTGTTAAAAAAAACCCCACACCTTACATATCAAGTAACATAGATTTTCTTCACCCAAAAGACAGATGTGTTCATATTACATTTATTTATTTTATTTTAGTTGTACCTCAGGTCAAGAATTGAGGCTCCCTAGTTATGCTATAGATTCAAAATTGTCCTACAGCAAAACAGTACAATGCAAATAAGACTTAATAAGATCACAAACTGAATTTCAGCAAAACAACCAAGATTTACATTAAATTAGGAATTTTAAAACTGATTTAGTTTGTTTTACTGAGCATTTGCTTAATAACATTTCGTCTTCTTGCAATCTTTTTAAAGACAATAATTCCTCTGTGAAATGCGGGCACATCCTCAGCAGAAAAATTGAAAGCAACAGCTCACTTTCTGAAACCACAGATATAGTGATATAAAGAAATATTTCAGCTCTACAAAATTTAATAAATCATCCCATTTCCTAATTTGATCATATTAGATGCTGATGTGGAAGAAGCATTTCAAATACCATCTCCTCATTAATATACATCAGTCTGGGGAATAGAATAGAATACTTATGCAGAGATGTCACAGTTAGTGTTTCTTAGTTTACTAAGTGGAACAGGTTGATGCGATACTGAGTGCTATTTGTCAATGTCTTGTTAAAATGGTTTGGGTCGAGTTATGGAGTCCAGAAAGACGGCGGCTGATAAATCAAAAGTGGATTGAGTGGACAGGAGGCAGTGATTGATACTGTGACAGGATATGAAGAAAGGAATCTTGATACAAGCATGCACAATATTGAATATGAGAAGGAAAATGACCCTGGAGTATGGATATTATTCAAGGAAATGAGAATAATAATATCAGTTTGAAATTATTGCCGTGTGAAGATTAGGATACGGCAGTTCTTATTAGGCTATTATGTGTTCTGGATGGTAGCATTAGAATTCTATACGGTTTGCACATGCATACAGAATCAAGGTATTCCTGGTGGTGTTATTTATTTCTATTAATTGTAGAATTTGTTTCATATGTCATGCATATGTGTTGCATAATTTAATTCTTGAATTCTCAAGGCATTCATTAGAGTAAAACAAAGAGTGCAGTCGTATTCTGTATTTTCAGCAGTTTTGTGCTCTAATTATGGTATAATTAATTTTTTAATTGTATGTCTTACAATAAACTGTCTTAAGTTTAAAACTCAGGGTAAACATGGATGAAATTTGTAATGTATGCAATAAAATATAGCAGTTTCCACAAACTGCTAAAATTTGAAGGTAATTATGTTTCTGGATGCAAAGTCATTATTGCCAACATTATATGTGTATTATAAATCTTCCATGTTTCCTCATACTACTTGGATTAATGTGTTCTCCTATGGAATTAGAGCTTACATTTAACAGTTTTCCAGATATGAACATCAAATGTAACATTCAGTACTAGTGTATGTAGGTAAATAAGTATCACTATAGGCATCAGATAAGAACATAGGAAGAGCCTTCTGGATCAGGTCAAAGGCCTGTCTTAATTCAGCACCCTGTTCTCAGCAGATGCTCACGGGGAGCAGCAGTATTCTCCCCTCTTGTGATTCCTAAAAAGGCAGACTGCCTCCAATAGTGGAGGTAGGCATAGCCATTATGGCTAGAAGTGTGAAGAAGTACGTACTTTTATCTTTCCCAAACTTTCCAACATTCTTCTCTGTTCCTGGCTTCTACTTTCATGAGAGAGAGAGAAATACTTCTTCCTATACACTTTTTCTGTAACATAACATGTATAATCTACACTTCTACCATGTCTCCCACCCCCCAGTTACTTGCTGTTTTTCTAAAATAAAAACTCCAAATGTTGTAACCTTTCACCATAGTTACTCCAACTCTTTCATAATTTTGGTTGCCCTTTCCGTAACCTTTTCCAGGTCTACAGTATCCTTTGTGAGTTAAGGCAACTGTATTCCAAGTATGGCCTCGCTGTGGATTATTACTTTCTTTTATTTAATAAAATTTATATACAACTTGATTGTAATAAAACTTCTTAAGCAGTTTACAAGAAATATTGACATTATCAATAAAAGTCTCTCTCTCTCTCTCTCTCTCTCTCTCTCTCTCTGTCTCTGTGTGTGTGTGTGTGTGTGTGTGTGTAAATAACTAACTAACAGCAAAAGTGATTAGAATTTGTCAACTTCTATATGTCTAGATAGGCTTGCCTATACAAATATGTTTGAAGCAGGTGCATCAAAGAGTGCAGTGAAGGTGCCTGCCTGATGTCAGTAAACAGGGAGTTCCAAAGTGTGAGTGCCACCACACTAAAAGATCGATTTCTTGCAACTGTGGATTGGAATGAGTATTATATGACACCTGTAACAAACAGTACCTGTTCTACACATTGAAGCGGTTGAGTGGGCACATATGGGCTAAGGAGATAGCACGCTTATGACATTGGCCCCTTTCCTAATGACTCCTAACATGGAATTTACCTTTTTCACAGCAGCTGTAAATTGGGTTGACATCTTTAGCATCTTGCTTGGCTGCTTTTATTTGTTTGTTACCTTGTTTGTCACTGGGGCTGAGATGCTTAGTCAGCTGGGGCTCCCCTCTAGCTCGTTGAGCTGGTGCCCCCTGGCTAGCTTCTCCTAGCTGTTTGCTGCCATTTAGATCAGAGAGACTTTAGTTGCGCTTGGGTTTCCGTTCTATGGCACCACAGTTCAAGAATGATATTGACATCATTGACATCAAAAGAGAACTGACAGGGCCATGAAAGATTAAGAAGTCGAATCATATGTAGACTGATTTGGAGCTTAGATGGTCAAAATCCTTAGGTTTAAAACTTTCTTCATTGATGAGCTCTGCAGTGACATAATTGATAGCTTTGGTAGCACTACCAGTTAGAAGTATTTGTTGTATGATTGCCTTTGGTTTGCGACGGCTAGCTAATTGCCCAGAGGTGTTGAAAATAAATCTTCTGTCCCACAAATAGGGAAGGAATTCTTGCTTTTGATATAATGTGACCCTTGCTTCTTAATGGTATGTAGTTATTTCTGAAAACCCACTTTCATGTGGTGAAGAACTTCTTTAATACAATTCCAAAGTGTAGTCTTATTAGCTACCCAGTCTTTTTCTATGTCATTTGAGAATACAGTTCTCATGTACCAATTGTCCTGATCATTGCAAGAAGCTGTTATTTGGCAGTTGCCAATTTCTATTAATTTCCTACATCTTAGATAGAAATGTGTATAAACAGTTTAAGCAAGGAACCTACTCATAACAACCTGCATATGTAATACTGGTTGTTTTGATTATTGTACTACTTTGCAAAGAGAGAGAGAGAGAGACAAACAAACAAGCAAGCAAGCAAGCAAGCAAGCAAGCAAGCAAGCAAGCAAACAAGCACTTCATTATATGCTCTCCCTTGGAGCATATAATTTGCAACTTTATCAGGAGAATCCATTATGGTATATTGACCTACAGCATCTTTTTAAAGTAGTCCATGGATGAAGAGTGTTGCCAATCGTGTTCTTTGTTGTTGTTAATTTCTTTATTACCTAAACAGAGAAAGAAATTTATTACCACCCACAAGTTGTCAAGACTTTAGCTTGAGAAGACTCAATAAAAATGTCGGTGTTTTTCTGAATAGCTCTTTCTTGAGGTATGGTGAGAGAGTATGGACACATATGGAAATGTATGCACATCACAATATAACATATGACACAGCCATATAAAGACTACTTATGTTACTTTTGTTGAGGGGGAAAAGCTATGCACATACAGTTGAGGCATGGAATATTTTTGGTCAGTTTGAGTGCAATTATGATAAGTTTATGGTTTGGGCAAACCAGTTTGCTCAGGTTGGATGTAATGGAAGTCAGGGAGATAACAGGATCATATGAAAGAAGGAGGAAGTGAATGAGCTCAAGACTTATGTAATGCCAAATCATGTGTTGACATTATGTCTGAACTGCCCCATTCTATGTGTCTGAACTAGGCTATAGGTGGGAATTATGGAGTAGAAAACCCAAATCTTAGAATGCTTCCTATCACCCAAAAATCTTAGCAGGTTGTAGTTGCTGATAATTTTATAATCGTTGTCTGTGTAAAGGCAGGTTTTGGTGATTGTATGAATTGGACAACTGATGGTGGAGACATCCAAAACCGTGCACATTGAAGTAAGAAAGGTTATGTCTTTTCCATAAAGCAGTAGTAGTTTTAGCTGTTGATATTATGTAATGATCCTACTCATTTTATCCCTTATTCCCTCTCCATATATGCTTGAAGTAGCTTACAGACCAGATGCCGCTATAGTAGCAAATGTTTTCAGTAGGCATGGTCCCTTTTTAAGAGAGCAACATCTGCAACGACCCTGCTTTTAGAAAGAGCACCACCATAGAAACAATAGTAATGGTACATAGAAAACAGCATGCACCAAGCTAATGATGGTGAATATACAGTCTTTCAAAGACTACACGTTTTAGTTGCTTTGGATTAACAAATATTCACTGAAATCAGTGGAAACCTAGAATAAATGCCAAATTATTCCAACATTTTATTTCATATTTTAAAAACCACAAAGCCTTTTAAAGCTCATAAATTTTATTCTACTGAAAAAAATAGGATGTGCTTGTCACTACTTTAAAAAAACATTCATGCATTTTGAAGGCATATAGACAAGTATTATTTAAGCTTGAACTATAGCTGTTAAAACTAAAATACATGGGATGAAGCTTCCAGTTCTTTCTTTCTGACATGACCTAAAAAGCCAAATGGGTTATTTTAAAATGCACATCTAAATTTCAAATTATTTTTTAACTGATTGGAAGAAAATCAAAATGACCTTCTTACACCTGAGATCACAGCTGCAAGGTGCAATAATTTCCCCATGATATGCTACCAGGATTTCTTAAACCTGCTATATGGTTGGTATTTAAATTCAGTACTTGCGCTAGCATCTTTTAATACAATTTACGTATCTACATAGCTTCTTTATATTAAAAAAAAAAATCAGTGTTCAGGTAAAAACAATTTATGCTGTAAGAGGTTTCATTACCTAAAGGAAATAGATAAATAAAATAGATAAATAGATAAATAGATTCTTTATTGTCATTACACACGTGCAACATTGCACAAGTGCAACGAAATTGGATGCCATCCCTTAAAAACAACAAAAGCAAAACAACAACAACAACCCACAAACCACATTCCAGCCACACCCACACCCACACCCATCAATCTCCCAAGTCACACTATCGAGTTACAGCATTCAAAAGGGCCACAGCTCTCGGGTAGAAACTGTTTTTCAGTCTATTTGTCCTTGACTTGATGTTTCTATATCTCCTGCCAGACGGCAGTAGTGCAAACAGACTGTATCCCGGGTGAGATGAATCCTGCAGGATGTTGTTTGCTTTCCTAAGACAACGGGAACCGTACAATTCTTCCAAGGATGGGAGAGGTTGACCAATAATCCTTTGTGCTGTGGTTATGACCTTCTGGAGCACCTTCCTCTCCCTAGCTGTACAACTGGAGAACCAAGCACAAATACAGTATGTAAGAATGCTCTCTATGGAGCCTCGGTAGAAGGACACCAGCAGTCTCTCACTCAGATTGTTCTTCTTTAAAAGTCTGAGGAAATAAATTCTCTGCTGGGCCTTCTTCACCAGAGCAGTGGTATTTGCGCTCCAAGTCATGCCCTGATCGATAGTTACTCCCAAAAACCTGAATTCCGCCACCCTCTCCACCCGTTCCCCATTGATATGCAAGGGCTGAATGTCCGCCTTTTTTTTCCTGTAATCCACCACTAATTCCTTGGTCTTAGCCGTATTAAGAGCCAGATTGTTCTCTCCACACCAAACACAGAGCCGCTCCACCTCGTCCCGATAGGCGGACTCATCCCCTCCTGAAATGAGCCCTACCACCGTAGTGTCATCAGCAAACTTGATGATTTTGTTGCTGGAATAGATGGCTGTACAGTCATACGTATAGAGAGCATAGAGCAGGGGACTCAACACCCAACCCTGTGGTGAGCCGGTGTTAAGGCTAAGGGCTGTGGACATATGTGACCCTACTCTAACCCTCTGAGAACGTTCTGACAAAAAATCCAAAACCCAGAGACAGGTGGAGTTGGAGAGTCCAATCGCCTCTAGCTTGGACACCAGTCTATGGGGGAGAATAGTGTTAAAAGCTGAGCTAAAATCCACAAACAGCAGCCTCACATAACTCCCCGGCTGCTCCAGATGGGACAGAGCAGCATGGAGAGTGGTGGTGATAGCGTCCTCTGTGGATCTATTTGCCCTGTATGCAAGCTGGTAGTTGTCAAAAGTTGATGGAAGACAGGAAATAATATGACGGCGCACCAGTTTCTCAAAACACTTCATGATGATTGGAGTCAGTGCAACTGGTCTGTAGTCGTTCAAACTACTGATTGTGGATTTTTTGGGCAGAGGGACAATAGTTGACGACTTCAGGCAGGGTGGGACAATAGACTGGTGTAAGGACTTGTTGAAGATCTTAGTAAAGACCCTCGCCAGCTGATCCGCACAGCCCTTCAACACCTTTCCAGTGATGCCATCAGGTCCAGCCGCCTTCCTCGGATTCACCATCCTCAATACCTTTCTCACCTCATGCTCCTCTACCGTGAATGAGGGGCCCCTAAGGGCTGGTGGCTGTAATACCGGCGTCTCAGGTGGCTCCTTCTCGAAGCGAGCAAAGAAGAGGTTAAGCTCCTCCGCCAGCAAAGGGTCACCGTCGACAGCACCAAGGTTAGGTTTGTAGTTGGTAATGTGCTGAATCCCCTGCCACATCTGTCTTGTGTTGTTGCTCCTTAAATTATCCTCAATCCTCAGCCTATAATCCCGTTTTGCCTGTCGAATACCCCTCTTCAAGTTTGCTCTTGCCACACTGTAAAGCTGCACCTCGCCTGACCTGAAAGCCCTGTTCCTTTCCCGCAACAGGCCCTGGACCTCTCTATTCATCCAGGGTTTCTGATTGGGATAAAACCGGATGGATTTGTTTACTGTGACAGTGTCTGTGCAGTGATTGATATAGCACAGAACTGCCGCCGTGTGCTCCTCCAGGTCTGAACGATCGAAAATATCCCAATTAGTTCTCTCAAAACAGTCCTGCAGCTGGTGAATAGCACCTTCAGGCCAGATTTTAACAGATTTTAATATTGTGGGAGCCCGTTTCCTGAGTGGGATATATGCTGGTACCAGGAACAAAGACATATGGTCGGACTGGCCCAAGTGTGGCAGCTGTAAAGCCCTATAGCCGTGATTTACATGTTTGATACAGTACCGTATTAAATGGATTTGGGCACACTTTGGGATGTGGTAGTAACCAAATGAGAAATTGCAAATTTTCAACACATCTGGAACCCAAAGATTGTACATGGTCTACTGTGTACATGTTACATGGTGGCTGGAGGCCCTTCTAGAGCAGTGGTTTCCAAACCTTTTCCATACTGAACCACCGATCTAGAGCATCATTCCACAGTGATGTCAGAAAGGGAATTTCAGCAGTGCCTCTGACCCCTTAACATAGTCTATTCATACCCACAGACCATCTTGAATATAAGAACCACCTCCTGGATCAGGCCAATTGCCTGTCTTGTCTAGCATCTTGTTCTCACAATACATATCTTTCTTGAAGAGTTATATATGCATGTGGTATTGGGGTGGATTATTGCTTTGTTTGTTATTAGGTTAAGCATTTTTGTGTTTTTATACTTGTAAACCACCCTGTGATCCTCGGATGAAGGGCGCAACTGTATATAAATTTAACAAACACACACACTTTTCAAGAGGGACCTGCAACTTCTCTGCTTTGGAGAGGCAAATATTTCTCATTAATTTTTGCCATAGGGACTTGCATATGCATTTGAAATATTCTGCTGTACTTTTTGTTTTATTTAAAACAAATAATTAGGACCTAGCAGAATCCATATTGCTAGATGTATTAATTGTCAGTGTTTTATTAAAAATATTTGTTTTAGAGTTGGTAATTGTATGGAAGCTTATAGCACATAGATTTATTTTAAGAACAATTGGCTGTAGTTCGGAAGACTCAAAGCAAGTAAGAGAAAGTTTGTCATCTTGAATGTAATAAAATAATAAAGGGCTGAAGTAAAAGTTTACATGCTATCCTTGAGCATCAAACCATCAATGAGGATATTAGTAAGATCTAATTGACCGCTTAGGGAAATTAAACTTCATAAGGCACAGCCAAGGACTCTTAAGTTATCAGTAAGGACAGAAGCTGCTGGTGACAGCTGCTTTGATGCCTTTCATTGGCATGAAAAAGCTAAAAATGATGTGGCATAAGTACTGTTAATTTGGTGTTAAATATGGCTGAGAAACATCATAATTTTTTCCGTGTGTGTGTGTAGATAGACAAATAGACAGATAGATATAAATATATATAGATATAGGTACCCCAGGTGCACTACTTAAGTAATAACGATAGTTCTTTGCAAGCTGTTTTAGGGTGTGTGTTTTTTAAATAGAAGGATTATGAAGAACAGCAGAGAAACATTTAGATTTCTTTCTTTCTGAACATAGAACAAAACTTAGGAAATCTAAGTATCTGTACTAAGAATATCTGGTTTCATTTGGCCCTATTCTCCTTCAATTTAGTTTGGCTTGTATGACAAGCTCCACACTAGAATGGTATGCCAAAGCTTATGATCTTGGTGGTTCTAGAAAACAAAACTTGAGTTTTAAAAGGAACATCATTTTTATTCTTCATACCATATTGTCATACTATATTATAATTGCTGGTTTCTATAATCAAATGTATCATAATGTACTAAATACAATGGGTAGTATTCAGCTAAGGTTTACTTAGAGTAGACCCATTGAAATTAATGGACCCAGTCATGTTCATTGATTTCTGTGGGTTTACTACTGTAAGTAAAACTTAGTTGAACACTACCCATGTAGGGTCACAGGTTCGAGTGTCATGTTGGGCAAAAAGATCCCAGCATTGCAAGGGAGTTGACTAAATGATCCTTGTGGTCCCAGTTCTACAATTCTGTGATTCTGTGACAAAATATATGGAATCAGTGCCATCCCCACTTATTAAGAGGTAGAGGAAGGGAGAGAGTGCTGTGTGGTAAGAAAGAGGACCGTCTCTTTTTCTCAGTGCAGCACAGAAAGCAAGCAATCCGACAAGGAGACTGGCAGGCCAGTCGGGAAGGTTTTACACACACTGAATCTGTCTGTGCTGCCAGTTTTCTGCCCCGGTTTAAGTTACAGACTTGATATACACTGCAACTGCTTTCACCCTTGACCATTGGCCATACTTGCTGGAGCTGATGGCAGCTGTAGTCCTAAACATCTGGAGGACACGAGGTTGAGGAAGAATGGTTTAATCACTCTATCCTGCTGACTTCCAAAACAAATATAGATTTTTATCGTAATATAGAGCATGATTCACTTTATTTCAACGAGGGTTAGTGGTAGAAATGGCTATTACTTATTAAAAACTTTAAGCTATAGCTTTATATATATATCCCATTAATAATGTTTTATGTACTTCTTTTATTGATGTTTTAAGGATTTAGGGTATATACAAAAAGAAATAATCTATATCTTTTTTTTAAAAAAAGTTTTAAATATTTCAGTTTGTGCATATTGAGACAAAGGTAGACAAATTATTTTCAAAGATTTATTTGTGTAACTAAAGAGTAGGCAATATGGCAAGATTTTGTACTGCAACATAATATTGTCACTTAATGGTGCTTTTAACTGTCTCTTGAGAGCTCTCAAAAGCCAAATGACAGACTATAAAATGGCACAGGAGTTGATTCAGACAGACACCCATGTTATAGGCCTGTAGTTGTTAATGGAATACTTGAAGCAGAATTATATTGTGTTCAGATGCAGTGTTGTCAGGACCCACAAACTCAGCAAAACCATATTTTAGAAAGAAAGGAAGAGGTTGTGCCTTTTGATCTGTATGAAGTTTCCTTGGCAATATTAATTGCAATTCAAAGTTGTATTTCCAAAGTTGTATTTTATAAGCTTTAAATTATGTTTTTAATTCAAAATTATTTTTAATGTTTGAAAACTATAAGTAGCTTGTTAGATAATACAATACATTTGCTTTATAATACAGTGGTACCTCGGGTTAAGTACTTAATTTGTTCTGGAGGTCCGTTCTTAACCTGAAACTGTTCTTAACCTGAAGCACCACTTTAGCTAATGGGGCCTCCTGCTGCTGCCACGCCGCACAATTTCTGTTCTCATCCTGAAGCAAAGTTCTTAACCCGAGGTACTATTTCTGGGTTAGCGGAGTCTGTAACCTGAAGCGTATGTAACCCGAGGTACCACTGTACTAGAATTGTATATATTTGCTACAAATACAAATTCTTATACAAAAGTATAAGAAGCGATGGAAAATGTTACAATTATACACATGGCATTTTTCTCTTGGCGTACTGTAGCAGAAAACATATTAGTATTCATGGCTGTATTAGGATGTTCTACACTGCCATCAATGCCTTGGAAGGGCAAAATGTGCAACTGGTTTGGTTGGTGATTGGGGACTTCTGGTTGAGTGGTGAACATGCCTCTGAATAATTGCTGATGTTTTACTGGTGTGTCCAGTGTGTTAGCAGGAAGGTTGTTTTTCCTTTGGTTCGAGTAGCTGAAGTTACGTTTTGGCATGTTATGTGTAGATGGTTCCACTGTTATGTCTCATAAAGAGCTGCTTCTGCCTCTTCTACCAACAGCATCTGAATGGGAAACCTATAGAGCCTTGAAACTGTGACATGGAGCCACCTCACAGAGGTGTAGATGACTGTAGTGGTCCCTGCTCCAAATCTAACTCCCCTTTCTGCTACCAAGGTTCACTGTTGCAACGTGGGCAGCTATTGGTGGATTTTTTTGTTGGTGGCGTTTCTATTATTACTATACTAGGACCTACATAATCTGCTGTAATGCTACTTGTGCCTCAGCTGCAAGAGATGACTGGTTACTAACACCCTCTTGCTGACTAATGGCATCTGCCCTAGAAGTGGCATCTCTGTCCTAGAGGAAGAAGGACAGCTTTCCATAGAAGGACATAGTTTCTACACCTGACTAGCTTTGCAGACGGTCAACTCTATAAAATTTTTAGTAGAGTAGATGAATTTTCTTTCTGCCCCCTAATTTTGGAATGGTGACTTCAGTCCCTCCAAAGCACAGTTGCTTGCTAATAGGTTGATGAAGATCTCTGCTTCTGTCTTTTAGCTTTCTTGCCCTTGAACACTTGGGATACTTGAGATGAAAATTGAGATGGAGTGAAGTGGGTATTTTAGGAACCACCTGTTAGAGCCGGTTGTGCCTGTTTACTAGTTAAGGAACAGCTTCCAGTGTTATAATTGTGATAATTATTGTGGATTTTCATGTTACAGCAAAGTACAAACTCTGGATCAGAAAATAATATTTATTTTGGAGTAAAATATTAGGAATGAGTAGAATGTAACACTCAAAGCGTGGAAGTAGGTGGGCACATATTTTTGTTGCTTTGTGTGTGTTTCTAATTTCCCTCTAATGTAGAGTCTCCTGTGTTAACATTTGTATCCTGCCTTTTCCGCAGGAGCACAAGGTGTTGTGTGTGATTCCCCCTAGCTTTTTAAAAATTTATTTAAATCCTCACAGCAGCCTCTTGAGCAAGGTTAGGTTGAGATTGGTGACTGACCCAGGCAGTGAGCAGAAACAGTGGCTTGGTTTGCATCAAACGGTAAGCCAAATTGTGGCTTACTGAGACCATGTGAACATGTGGGCTCCTGGAAAAGAGCTTGCAGCTGCTTTGTTTTCCCCTGATCCTTTTTACTGCTGATGAGCTAAGCTAAGGTCTCATGATTAAGCTTTCTTATTGCTAACCATGATCTTTATCCAAGGGTTGTTTTTTGTCTACAGCTCATGATTAGTGAGGAGAGAGCTTAACCATGAGCCATGGTTTGGATAACATGCTGAATCAAGGGTGGTGAGCCTGTAGCTCTCCATATGTAGTTGAATTTCAGCCCCCATCAGCCCCAGCCAGCATAGCCCAATGGTCAGGAAAGATAGGAGAACAATATCTGGTAGGCCAAAGGTTCCCTAACTCTGTTCTGAGCTCAATCCTGACTTGGTGCGTCATGGGGGCAAAAAGGACTCATGAGGGAGGAGCAAAATGACTGTGAGCTCCTCTTGGGTTGTCTGTACATTCCATGTCTGGAATAAGGGAGAAGAGAAATGTTAATTCTGTACAGTGGTACCTCAGGTTACATACGCTTCAGGTTACAGACTCCACTAACCCAGAAATAGGCTTCAGGTTAAGAACTTTGCTTCAGGATGAGAACAGAAATCGTGCTCTGGCGGCGCAGCGGCAGCAGGAGGCCCCATTAGCTAAAGTGGTGCTTCAGGTTAAGAACAGTTTCAGGTTAAGAATGGACCTCCGGAACGAATTAAGTACTTAACCCGAGGTACCACTGTACTTCATTACTGAAACTTCGTAACTGTACTTCACAACCTTAAAAGTGTGTATGGGTGGTGGGTATGAGACCTTCAAAGTCCAGGGTCTAAAATAACTTTGCTACACAACTGATTTGGGTGTCAGGTCAAACCATGGCTAAGCTTTTTAAAACACATTTTGACATTGTATCTGAATCAAGCCTTTAATTGTACTTTTATATTGTACCTATATATCTGGTATTATTCACTATATATATATATATATATGCTTGTGTATTTCAAAATTATTTTGGTCTCAGTCTATAAAGGGATTAGACAAATAATAAAAGTAATTTTACCTAATTGTATAAAAGTGCTTAAAGCTTGCAATGGTAAGAAATACCTGATTTTTATACACTAAGTGTTATTTTTCCCTTTTTGAATATAGATAGGCATTTCACTTGGTGACTCAATCTGCTACCTATCTATATCAAATGTATGCTAAAAGTTAGTCTATTAAAACTGTTAAGCTTTTTGATTACAGATGAATGAAAAAAGTCTTTCTCTATATAGGCTTCTTGAATTTCTTCCAAATTAGATTTTAAATGCCAATTAGGAGGTTGAATATAGTAAAATAAAAGCAAATACATCCAAAATAGCTTCACCTTATGGCTAGTTAGGCCTTTTCTCTCAAAAGTGGAACCTTTGCTCTGAGCATGGCTTTGAGAAAGATATTCAGCTTAATGAACACATTAATTAGAACCATAACTATTTATAAGATAATTAGAAACGAAGCATGGTAAACTGGGCTTTTCCTGCAATTAATGGAGGATTAATTACTGGAGGTAATGAAGTGGTTTTTTAAATGCATTAAGGTGAAGTACAGAGATTTGCAAGGCTTTGTGATAGTTGCATAATTATTTCAGGCTGTTTGAGCATAGCTCATATGAGATCGCTAATAAGCATCATTGCATCATTATGTATGCACTTAAAAAGACTTACCACCAAAATGACTGCCTAATTATTTCTAATTGGCAGGACTCTGTGTAGTCATTGAGCTGTTTGTAGCCATTTTAAGGTTCATTTAACCATCCTTGGGGCCATGTGATAGATGGAAAAAGCTTCAACTACATGCTGGCCTTGGCTGGCGCCGTTAATCAATTTTGGTGGGCTTCAGTTTGAAATGCATTTGCTCATACAGAGGTCAAAACCTGAAGTAGTCCAAGCAAAGTTTTGCTTTTTGAAATCACTTTACTGTATTCATTAGCAATTAGTAAAATAATTGTGTCTGTCACTATATTTGGATTTCCATATGACTTGGTATTCTTTCATCACTGTCCCTTCTCATGCCATATTAGCTTCACTGGAAACCAAATATTCTTCCAACAGACCCTTTAACAACTTCAGTGAGGTGGCATATGTTCCCATATCCTACCATTCTTCGTTCATTTGTTAGCTTAAACAGTGCAGTACATTTCAACACAGTCATCTAATTTGCTCCCAATTGATTGCTGAGTGAAAGTTTCTACCCAAGGACAACATTTTAGGGCTTTCAATGATATCTCTAAGGAATTAGTCATTAAGCATTAAGAGTGGAAGCAAAAAGCAGTCAAATCGAATTCTGACATTTACCAGAGTTCTGTAGTTAGAGCTATCCATATCCAAGATGTTGACAGCTTTCTCTCTCTCGCTCTCTCATTCGACACACACAGTCAGACATCTTCTGATACATGAAAGTTGCTTAATATCGGCACTTGTTCTAGAAACTCAGTTGTACATCAATGTAAGTGCACCAGTTTGTTTTAAGAATTTGTGAATGCTGGAATGTCAGGTTAAAGTGATTTCTTCACTATGACCTAATTGGTATATAGTTATTTTATTGTAGTTTATCAGATTTAATGTGACATCCCATTAGGTAAGCGTCTGTAAAAAGTTTTCAATGAGTGCATTGTCCTGTTAAACATAATCATGACCATCTGTGGGATGTTGTCAAGGTACATAAGCCATTCATATACCTTTAAGCAAACAGCAGAGAAGCACATTGTAGACTTAATAAAAGAGGTCAATATTATCCTTTCCGTTCTGATAAATATACTTAATTTAATATTAAAACATAAGATTATATGTTCCCATTTAAGGTAAATGTGATAAATAGATTTTTGTACATTTTAAAATAACATTTAAATTGGGAGAGAACTTTGTAACATGCACTTAAACAGTATGACCTAGGTCAGCTAGTAGATTAAACACTATAAAAAACCTCCCCCTCCCCCCAGAGATTCATTTATTATTTGCTCTACAGACACCTCTCTTCAGTGTTCATGTGTTCAAAATATTTATATATAGCTATTCATCCAGGAAGTCCATGGTGGTTAGCATATTTTAAAAATCATCAATAAGATAATATAAACCATTCAAATTGAAACCAACAATTAAACAATAAAAGAGTAGCAAAATGGGATGGATAGCAGCACAGTGGGGGATACCAGTAGTCAGTAAGTAGATTTCATTCAGAATTTCCAAAAGAATGTATGGAATATATGAAAAGCAATCAAGATGGAGGCTGCCTAGCTCCCTCAAGGAAGAATGTTCCAGAGTGTTGAAGCTACTAACGAAAAGGTGCAGAAGTTAATTTAGCCTGGATTTTGGTTCAGTATCTCATCAGAAGATCTCAAGTGCTGGGGGATTCATACAGGAGGAGGTGTTCTTTGAGTTAATCAAGGCTAAGCCACACACAAAACCAACTCTTTGAAATGGGTTGTTGTGACTGGCCCTGACCTCAGAAGATGAACTGGACCTCCCGTTGTCCAAAAACTTCTGGGAGCAGGCAGAGTCCTGCATTGCTGTCCCTGAAGATATCCATATTCCAGGGAGAGCCTCCTGAGACCTACCTCTGGGGATCATCTTCAGGGGCCCTCATGGTGTGTTCCAGTCAGAATGTCCATGAATAAGCGCCTAGTGGTGTCTGAGGGAGAGACTTTCAAGAGTACAGCTACCCAGGCTGTAGGCCCATGATCAAGTCCAACCACAAGATTCCAAAGTTGCTGTGCAACTCAGGAGTAAATGAGTGCTTATGAATAAAGGTACTCCTCAAGATGAAGGACTTGTAGAATACCCTTAAGTACCAACAGCTGGGTGTGGCCAAAGAGGCTGACCTATATCATTCCTTACTTTGAGCTTGCTAGTTGCTGGAACAACACAAGTCTCTAGCTCCTTAACCTACTTTGCCTAGATTGGATCATTTCTGTTGCTGTCACCTGGATTGTTATCATCTAATACTGTCACTGAATCATGCTTTCAGCTGATACTGATAACTTGGATCTGCCCCTGGTTTGTCTTTGACTTTGCACACTTGACCAATCCCACCGTTGGTTGTGTGTGAGACCTTAACCTCCTTGAACTCTATAGGAGTTTGGGGCCTGGAGCAGGATATGAGTCTATGGATCTGGGGTGGGAAACCCTTTTCAACTCAAGGGCTACATTCCCTTCTAGGTACATTTCCAGGGATGGGTAGGACCAGAAGCAAAAGTAAGTGGAGCAACACATGTTGATCAATATAGAGGTTAAACCACCTTCTCTGTGCACTACATTCCTGGTCTAGATCAGGTGCCCATGTAGATGGTATTTTTAAAGGAAATGCAAGATGTGTTAAATGCAGAAAACATTTAATTTTTCATCTACTTTGGCTCTCAGTAGCATCGTGCCTGAGGATAATTTAGTTCTGAAATCAGTTGTATCTAACAAACTATTCTTATTGTTATTTACTTATTATCCACTTACTAAAAAAAATCTTTGTGCTTTAGAAAAGATTAAAAGCCAGAAGGGAAGAACATATTTGATTTCATTTCACTTTTAATTTGTATACCTCCTGACACCCTGGAGAGGTACTGCCATTCAAAGTAGATACTTGTTAGGAGGACAAACTCTGACTTGATGTAAGGAATCTTTTTATGTTCTTGTAGAGGACTCAGGTTTTGACTGCTATCCCTGAGCCTGAGCTTTTAATAGCCATACTAGAGGTTGCTGCCCCACTTGCATCACTAACCAACCCCACACACTTATCAATCTCCCTCTTTTTACACCTGACCAAGCCCCCTTCATCTCCCTTTCCACCTCATCCCCAAAGTCCCCTCCCCCACCTTTTTGTCTTTTGTAGGTGGTTTCCACTGCCTCTGTATATCTTAAATCAGTTGGTAGAATAGATACTCTAATATTCAGAGAATGATAAATGTCAGCAGTTCTTTGTTAGGTACTAGTGAAATACCCATCATTTTGATTGGCAATTCCATAGGATGTCAGGGAAGAAAGGGAGTACTACTAGATCACAAGGATGCCAATGGCAGGGAGAAAGTACTCCCTTCCCCTCTAGGACCTGGAAACTTAGCAACAGGAGTTACCTTATGCAGAGTCAGACCATTAGTCTGTCTAGCTCAGTATTGTCTGCAATGACTGGCAATGGCTCTCCAGTTTTAAATAGTGCTTTTTTCCTCCAGATACCAGGGATAGGGCCCACAAATTATGACATGAAAGCTCAACTGTTGAGCTACATGAGATATGGGAACTCTTCTTCCCCTCCTTGCTTGGAACTTTCCATGGTCAAACAAGGGGAATGGGGTGGTGAGAGAAGCTGCAGGCTAGTAGTGATGACTTATTGTGGGTGAAAAGTGAGACCTCTGGGTTCAGATTCAAGGGCATCCAAGTGCAACAGAGGAAAAGTTCAGTATTCATCAAGGTGAAAATTGAAATGTTCCTAATGTTATTGATTTTAAGTATGTTGAGTTTTGAAAATGTGGTAAACCATCTATGTATGCAGTGGTGCTAGAAATCAGAACTTTAACAATCTTACGTTTTAGAGTAGTAGTCTACACATTTTTTATTGTGTCTAACAACAAATACTGCAAAATTTTAATATGTGATGTGTTGAGAATATCTGACAAATTATTTAATAGCTTCTTAACTAAGTCCACACTGCCTATTGTATGTAAAATAATCTTAAAACAAATAACTTAGAATCAAGAGATGGATTTTTATCTTGTAGAACGATGCTGCCAGCAAAGAAACCCTTTAGTAGTAGTAGAAGGCACTAATAGAAATACAGGCACCCCCACACTTATGTGTGATTGACTTGTACGCGACCGTATATGTGTAGCATTGTGAAATAAGTAATTTAATTCATACCAGGGAATGGAGGGAGAGAGCTGGAGAGTCCTTGTGGCTCATGAAGACACGCTTCGAGGAGCCCAAAGAGGACTTCAGTGAGGGCGGAGAAGAGACTGGAGGCACAGCAGGGTTTTATTTAGGGTGCTTAGCCTCATCTAACAGCTGATATGTGTGGTAGCATAGCAGCGGCTGCTGCTTTTCCGCATGTCCTCCGGCCTCCTGCTGACCCCAGAGCTTGAGTTCCAGTTGTGGATATTTTGGGTACAGTATTTTTGATCTGGACTGGAGAGGGAATGGCAGAGAGGGCATTTAAAGGGTGTTTAGATGGCACTCCCTACTTATGTGATTTTCACTGACGTGCATGGGGGGCAGGAACATAATGTAAGTGGGGAGTTGCCTGTATAACAATGTTCAACATTTCAAATCTGTAATAAATGAATATACATCTAGCTATTAGATTCAAGCAAAGTTGTGTGTGTCCATACCTGATCACGCTAAGTGTTTTTCTTGGCAACCTTAGCCCTACATCTGCAGAACTTATGAACATCCAGAAAAGCTGTTTGTTTTGACTTGTGTAAAGTATTTCGCTGGGTTCTCCAGATAAAAAAAAAAAGGCACTTCAGATGACTAAGGGAGGAAGATAATAGGGTTTTCCAGGACCGGAGGAGGAGTGAGGCATGGAGGCGGAAAGCATGCATGTTCTGTGTGCTTGTGCATGTGGGATATGTGTAAACACAGGGCAGAGGGTAGGGCCAATATACACATGAGTGCTAGAACATTTTGGATAATTTACCAGTACTGTACGACTCTTTACATCTTTAGAGGTAGAAATGAAACACTTATGAGCATTAAAGTGTGAGAGTAGATTGCTTCCAAATTGGCTTATGCAGACTTAAATGTATCTCAAATAAAGCAGAAATTTTGTTTCCTAACAGTGTAGGTGAATTGATATAATGCATTTAACAATAGTCTTCGGTGATAATCCATGTGTAGTTTGATCTCATGAATGAGCAACACACATTTTTTGTTTTGTTTTGTGATCTTTGCATCTCTGTCCATGCCCAACAGGTTTGCTAGGCATGGACTGTGAGGTGAAGAAGCACTTAGTCTTGAATTCATTCAGGAAGACCAGATCTTACAATGCTGTAAGATGACCGCAGGAAAATATTTCAGTTGGATCTAGTTCTGCTCAGCGACATTCAGCTTGTGCTGGATGAAGGGGGTCGGGGAGACAATCTTTATCAACGCTTAATCCTTCTGCAGCCCGTTGCGCCTCAGGAAAAGTGCCCCAGAAGGTTGGGGGACTGCTGGAGCAGCATGAGAAGCAATGTAAGGGACTGCAGGAGAAAGGAGGAAATGTCATCACCTTCTCTCTTCCTCCTCCAGTGGGGAGACTTTGCTGAATCTTGGTGCCTTCTGTGAGTGGAAGAGCTCTTCCATTGTGGAATGGGCCAATCTGCTTCCAACCTATCAGGTTGAAAATAAGTTGTGCAACTCTGTTGTATTTATCTCATAGCTTGTATCTTGAATGGAATAATATTATTTATAATTTGAAATGTTGTGGTAAATATATTGCCAAAAGTGTTGGTTGACGTTTTTTAGGGAGACTTAAATTACAAGGACTGTCATTAAACCAACGGCTGTTATTGATAGGTGTGTCCATAAAAACTTGACGTTATTGAAAACCCAATTCATAGGTGGGTGCTGTTTTCCAGTGTTCATAAGTCATTAAAATTTAGCACATGCCATCTTAAGACTAGTCCTCATGTGTGATATCATTTGCTTAAGCTGCCCGATAGAGTGGGGTGAAAAGAAGACCCAAACTATTTTTCTACTTTTGAAAAGTGTGTGCTTATTGATTTTTTAACTATTTTTTTTAAAAAAAGATTAGATGGCATTTTAGTGTGTTGGAGCAATATAATTGGGGTAATGCTAAATGACACTGACCTCATTTCCTAGAGAACAATGAAAATTAGTAGTTTCACATTTTATTAGGCTGATATTCCAGATGTAGTGTATATTTAATTAAGTGTAGTTTCCTTTTGGATATGGTATGTGTATCTGTTTTTTGTCGCAAATTCTTTCTAGTTTTACAGTTTTCCACATGTTTTCTTTCACCATTTATGTTTTTTTTCAAAGCAGAGCTATGAGGGCTTAAATCACTTTAGTATGCAGCAAAACAGTTCTCATTCAAACAATAAACGCCATTTTAAAAAGCCCTTAGATCTTCTGTCACTTCATAAATACAAATGTATAAAAACAGTATGCAGTTGTAGTGCCCACCTGCTAATTAAATGCAGATTTCCTCAAACTAGTTTTAAAATCTGCTTTATTTGTTTCAACTCTGTCTCTGTTTGGATTACATATGGCTCTTGTGAAACTAATTATGCTTATGGAGCAGCTGTTAAATTTAGTGCAAGTCATTTTATCCAATATTTTACATTTTAATTGATTACCTGTGAAGAAATTAGCAAATTAGCACTTATTGTGCAGTAACTGAATAGTCTTTTATAGATATTTTCAGGGTTTTCAGGGGTTTTTTTAAAGCAAGTGGGCAAAGTGCTGAAGGAATAAAGACATTGCTTAGGAGTCAGACAGGAAATATTTTGGTGAACTCTTATTATCTGGTGTGAAATTCCGGGATGCTGAGTGATGCCAAGCATCTGTGTGTGTTCTGTAAGTTAGACATAAAAAGATTGGAAAGAAATGGCTTTTTCATAGGATTTTTGTAGCATATGGGCTTATCTGGATCTAAGAAGTCTTTGAAGATCTTTGAACTTGACTAAATGACTTAACCTTTGGCATGATGGGTGTGTGCTATGGTGCTCTGAAAGCTTTTTTCCCTTTTTTTGGAGGGGCCAGGTCTGGTAGCCCATTTTCCATGTTAATTTCTTCTACACCATCACTTCCTTTTTTGTCTTCCTTTCTGTGATAAAACTACTTTGTCATTCGATTGTAACTATGAAAATATACATAATAGAATTTTGTTAAAAATTCAGGATGCTATCTTTAATAAATTATATGTGGATTAGACTCATTGAAATCAACATAGGAATAAGCATACCCCACTTTCATTTCAAGGTAAATTCTCATCTCTCCTTAGCTCTTAGCCCTATGTTATCTTTCCTCCTAGTAAAAAGGAGAGATCTCAGTAGGAATGGGATTCAGTAGATGTAGGACAACCAGTGATGTCGCCTGCCCTGTTACAGATTTGGCGCAAGCAGCAGGAGCCCTGGGGCTGTCTCAGCTGGGAAGGGGGAACCTTCCCAATCCCCAGCTGAGCTGTGCAAACAAGCTGTGTTGTCCCAGCCATGAGTGAGAGCTGGGGAAGTTTCACCAGGTGCTTTGTGGGCAGAGGCCAGTGCAGCTTGTTTTTTCAATATCGCGGTATATTGCCAAATCGCGATGTTTGGCTGGTGAAACACTGCCATGTTGAAAAACTGATATCGCCCAGCCCTACTCCTCCCCATTTCATCTTCACAACAACCCTGTGAGGTAGGCTAGGCTAAAGTATGTTGACTGGCCAAGGTCACCCAGTGAGCTTCATGGCTGAGGGGAGATTTGAACCCCAGGTTCATCATTGTGAATCAGAATTTTACAGCACCAAATGCTTCTGCAGCATGAGTCCCAAGTGCCTCAAACTGGACTAGCGAATCCATGCCTCATGGGATTATATAGCATGGTTTTAGAGACCAGTATCTCATAACCTGAACTGTGCTGGCATTGGCTAACATAATGTATAATGGGGTGGGGAACATTTTGCAACATGAGCAGCCTCCTGAAGTGTGCTTATGGCAGTGGTGGGTGCAGCTGGAGGCAAAAGTAGATGTGGATACAAACAAAAATGAGTGTAACAAAGGACACAACTCTTCCCTTTGTACAGCAAGGTTGTATTCTAGCCACACTAAAGCCAGGAAATTCTATGCATACCCTCTCGCACAACTATCCATCCAGGCATCACCACAGTTTAAGAGCACCTTCCAAGCCAGCAAAAGCCCTCAAGGGAGAGTTTGGAGTAGGGCCAGTGAGAAGTGTAGCCTGGTCAGGGTACTTGTGGCCTAGGCAGAATCCTTGAGGCCTGGATGGTCACACTTGGTTGCCAGGCCTGTTTCCCTATCCTTGCTGTATAAAGTGGACACTTGTCGCATACCCTCCAACATTTCACCGATGAAAACAGGGACATCCTATTCCATAATGATTCTTTTACTATTTATACCCTACATATCTTAATGGTTTGCCCCAGCTTCCGACATATATAAAAACACAATAAGATATTAAACATTAAAAAAACCTTCCCTATACAGCAGGGGTAGTCAACCTTTTTATACCTCCCACCCGCTCATGCATCTTTCTTGATGGTAAAATTTCCTTACCGCCTACCAGTGCTTGATGGAAGGAGGATTCAGCTTGTGCCGTAGAACCTCCTACCACCCACCTAGAATCCTGAAACGCTCACTAGTGGACGGTCGGGACCAGGTTGACAACCCCTGCTATACAGGATTGCCTTCAGATGGCTCAGTGCTTGCATAACTCCATACCCTCCAACATTTCTCCATTGAAAATGGGACATCCTACCATTCCCTCCAACATTTATCCAGTGAAAATAAGGACAACCTAAGGAAAAGCAGAACTTTCTGGGATCAAATCAGAAAGTGGGACAGCTTCTCTAAATCCTTCTCTAAATTCTAAATTCCAGGGATGTCCCTGGAAAATAGGGACACTTGGAGGGCCTGTTGTAGCTATGAGACTAAAGTTGCATTCCGATGTAATATTAAACCACGAGTTAGTGCTATGGTTCCTCCTTCATATACAGTTCTAATCTTTCATTTGCAGTTTGTAAACAAAATGTAGTTTCCTAGAACTGTGGTTTGTAGAAAAACAACAACTACGGTTTGTTAACAAACCAGGATTTGGACGAAATGGGAAAGTGCAGTTTGTGATACACTGCAAATGTAGACTTTAGATCTCATTGTCTTGTGTATGAAAAAGCAAGAAAGGGAAGAGTCTTTAGGTCTAAGATTTACTCTTGCACATTCATTCTTACAGCACTATACCATGATTTAGTGCATCTGAATGCAGCGTAAGCTTGTACCCTAAGGGAAAAAGTTATCTTTCTAAGTTTTGTATGTGGAAGCTTTATCGGTAAGAAGCAGCACTTGAAATGTTTCCAGAAAATTTTGGGGAACTGTGAACCTGGTATATTGGTGGGATAACCTCCTAGTGGCATAAAGTGAACCATTCAACACCTTCCAATAAAGACAATGCCACATTGAGTGGATTATAGAAGACTGGTTCTAAACTGATTTAGAATCTGCAACATCAGCATTTTTCACTAAAGCTATAGCTGTATGGAGTGGCAGTTCATTGAATTCATTGCAGAACATTCCTCATCATCTGTTTGAAAGGATCTAAGGCAACTGTCAGTGGTTGCTGCTTCATTAGGACCACCATTCTGTTTAAGAAATTTTAATCAATCCTCAGGTTTTAGTAGATTAAATGAGTGTATTGCATTACATTTGTATATGCTTAAAATCAGGATTTCTAATAGGAAGCATACAGGGTTTTATATCTGCACTGTGAAATCGAGGGTTTTTTAAAAAGTTTGTACAAAATAAAAGATTAAAGTGCGATTGTCACCATCTCTTCTCATTTCTTCCTAGCAGCTAGTGTTCTGTGTTATACTGCCTGTGCTCATGGAGAATAACTTAAGAGCTCCATTAAAAAGTAATGCAAAAAATGGTTTAGCATTATGAACAGCCTTGAAATCACATGTTTCCTCCTTCTACCCCCACATAGGTTGCAATAAAATACTTGCATTCCTGATGCAGCAGCAAGCCATATTTTGCTGTTTTGCTCTGAAGTGGAAAAGTGTGATATGTGTAAACCATAGTTTGTTTATTCAAATAATTTTAAGACCCCTTTCAGGGTACAACACCCTCACAAGGTAATTTTTTGCAGGAGTCTAGCATTCCTGAAAATATAGTAATTGCAATTAAGCGCAGCAGCTTTTAAAAAACCAGCAGTGATGGGGCCATATGTATCTTCCTGGGAAGAGAGTTCCAAAGGTGTGGGTCCATCACTGGAAGAAACAAACCAACCCACTTTGCTTACTGTTCAACCTTATAGGTCCCACTCCAGACCTCAACAACGGTCTTATAGCCGAAGCAGTGAAAGGACCAGTCACAGAAGAACACGCAGCAGATCTCGTGATAAAGAAAGACGTAAAGGCAGAGATAAAGAGAAGACGAGAGAGAAGGAGCGGGCTAGAGGAAAAGAAAAGGACCAGCATTATACCCAAAGTGGGTAAGTAACAAAGGAAATTAATTAGTGAAATAGTGAGATAATTTGAATATCATAGTATTATTTTTCCCCCTTGGTTTTAAGTAATTTCTTTTAGAAATATTTAATATGTCGTGATCTTATATAGATCCCAGTGGTCCTTCTCTCCTGCCCCCAAATGCAGGCCACTAATCAGGTCAGCAGTTACCGGTATTTAACATCAGCATATCTGCAGGAACTAGTAGTCATAGGCATCGGCCCAGTTCACATGTCATAGTTTAAAACAAATTAAGGTTTAATGTGAATGAGCAGTACGTTGGTGCACATTGCTGAAAATGTCTTGCTCCACTCCACTGCTCTTACTGCTGTTGTGTTGTGGAAAGGCAAGCCTGGCATGCTGTGTCATATTAACTCAGGCTCATGGTTTGTTTCATCCAAACAAACAAACAAACAAACAAACAAACAATGAGCTGTAAAATAAGAATAAACATTGGTTTCCATTTGTGAGTTTTTTGGAGGACACAAACCTGCTCCTGGATTTGGAGAACACAAGCCATACTGTAGTGTCTGTAGTGGAGGAGCACTATGGGAACTTTTGATCACCGTACAGTAGCAGGCTGCTTTTTTTTACATTAAACCATAGTATTTTAAACTATAGTATTTTAAACTATGGTTTATGTGATGTGCAAGAAAGGCCATTCATTAGGACCTTGTTTTTCCTGTTTCTATTACCATGTTAGCATGTGTCTTTCACTATCTGTAGCAATTGTTTCTGCTGTGTATGTGGCAATACTGAGTCATAATAATAAAAATATTTCTGTAGCACTTCAGAGTGTGCAAAGAGCTTCATATGCATGATCTCAGTAATATTTTCAACAATGTTGTAAGCTAAGCAAGCATTACTAATTTTATTTTGCTGCAGACAGCGTACAAAATGATTTAGGAGTAAAAATATATTATGAGCATAAGTTCAGCATCTTGGATCATGTCCTTCCTTCTTTGCTTGACATAAAATTCACGTTCACAGATCCAGAGTTTAAAGAAACAGAGGACTAAAATAATATGTCTGGATGAAGTGATGGGATGGATTAGGGCCAATAAACTAAAATTGAATCCTGGCAAAATAGGTCTGTGAGTGAGTTGTCCTCAAGTTTGGGAACTGGAAAGTTCATCTGTTTTAGGTGGAGTTGCACACTCTGTGAAGGAATGGGTATGCAGTCACCGGGGAACCAGATGGCCTTAGTGGTTTGGAGCACCTTTTACTAGGTTCAGCTGGTATGGCTGTAACTGTTTAGCTACAGTGACTCACACATTGGTAACTTCTAGGCTGAACTATGGCAATGAGCTCTCTGGGGCTGTTGATAAGGTTAGTTTGAAAACTGCAGCTGGTGCAAAATGTGGGGACTAGGTTGCTTAGTGGCGCACTCTGCCACACACAGGTAACTTGTGTGCTAAAAGAATTGCACTGGCTGCCTATTTGCTCCTGAGCCAAGTTAAACGTCTTGTTAGGGATTTACAAGCTCTAAACAGCTTGAAACTAGGCAATCTGATAGAACACTTCTTTTGGTACAGACCTGCCTGTTTACTAAGATCGTCAGAGGAGGCCCTATTATCCACAAGACGTCTGGCAGAAATCCATCTCACAACAACTTGGAAGAGGGCTTTCATTAGGGTGGCTCTCCCTTAATGGAGTGATCTTGCTTCAGATATGCAGCACTGCATCAGGCACCTACAGCGTCAATCTTTTTCAACCAGTTAAAAATATACCTGAATACTGACTTTAACCAACCTCTGGATATCATATACAGTGGTACCTCAGGTTACATATGCTTCAGGTTACATATGCTTCAGGTTACAGACTCTGCTAACCCAGAAATAGTGCTTCAGGTTAAGAACTTTGCTTCAGAATGAGAACAGAAATCATCCTCTGGCAGTGCGGCAGCAGCAGGAGGCCCCATTAGCTAAAGTAGTGCTTCAGGTTAAGAACAGTTTCAGGTTAGGTACGGACCTCTGGAACGAATTAAGTACTTAACCTATCTATCTACCTATATCAATATATATATCAATATATATATATATATATCTATCATCTATCTATCTAATCTATCATTTATCTATCATCTATCTATCTATCTATCTAATCTATAGTGTAGAATGATGTCTAAGCAAATCTGGACCATGGAATAATTCACATTGGTCAGAAGAAGTTGAATCTGTTTTAATATCTTTTAAGAAAAGGTGAGATCTAGTATGTGAGTTTGCCGGTCACAGAAAGATGCTATTTTATTGCTTCTGAACTTGCCGGTATTGGCGTACCTAGATATTCCACGGTGTTCTTGTTCCCAGTGTTTGTCCAAACGGGCTTTTTTAAGTGTTATCTGGAGTGCTTTTCTTCAAGGCTTGTTACATCTGTGCTGTATGCTTTGACAAGTGTTTGTCCAGTGATGTCAGAAATGGTGGTGTTGGTGTTGAGGAGCATAAGATAAACACTGAATATGAAGTGAGTTGTAGACAGATGGTTGCTTTCCAAGGATGTGGCCTTTGAAGTGAAATGTTGTAGCTGTGTTAGGTTAGAAGCTTTGTCAGTGAAACAAAGGTTTACAGCAGTATAAAAAGCTTGTTAAGTGGGCATCAGGCTCAGGCTGGATACACCATATAGTTTTCTAGAGATGCTGGAACCAGACGCTTCAGCAGTCCTGGAAGCCAACTCTGTCTCTATGTCTACACTGGCAGCATTGTTAGAGAACGTAATAAAGTCTCCACAACACCAGGGGTACATTCATTCCCCTGTTTCATTAACAAAAACTTGTTAATAAAATAACCAAACTTGTATCATTTAGTTTTTTGTAACATTAAAAATAGCTTAAATGTAAGAAGATTATTCTTAGACGATGGTATTGGAGGTAGGCTCATGAGTAGGGATATGCTTATTCCATTCAAGTTCTTTTCTACTTTTGTTCCCTCTTTTGCCTGTTTCATCTCATTTCTACATAAATGTTCAAAAAAACAAAACAAAAAAACAAACGACAACAAAACAGTACCTTGCACCAAACCCCTCCATTTTATCCACTTTCAATTTGATACGGTGATCCTTCTTTTAACTTCTCTTTTTTAAACATGTTTGGCTAGCCACTTGGAATAGCAAAAAGGACATCTACTTTACACTACCCACACACTTTGAAAATGGTGCTGAAATTGCCTCTTGAACTTCAGGAGTAATGGGATGTGATGATGTCACCTCACCAGCCTCTGAAATGCTTTGTATATGGAAAAAATGAAGGCTGATTCAAGCAGCTAGAAAGACTTTTTTTGGGGTTTTTAAAAGAAAAAAATGTTAAAGGCGGCCCATGAACCACCATGTCAAATTCTAAATAGCAGTTCAAAGTGTGGGGCAATTGCCACAATATATTTTGATCTACACAATGATCCAGAAGGTGTGGATCTGGTCAGTTCTTTTCCAGATACGGAGCAGATGGATTACTTAACCATCCCTGGCAAAAGCAGTAATTCTTATTTGCTACAGTGGTGTGCTGTAAGTGTTGTTTTCTTTTCTTGAGGCAGTTGGTTGCTTCACACTACAATTTGTGGCATAGCAGCAATGTTATGTCTGGCTGTGTAATTGGAACACAACTATGATGATTTATTGAAGCAAACAGTGTTTCTTTGCATGGCCCAAATCTAACCAGATGTTTGCAAAAAAGAAAAAAGAGTACTTTAATAGATCTTTCCTGTTCACCATTCACAAAATGGGGTATTTTCTTCAGACAAAATTCATGTACCGGGTTTCTGACAAGGACTAAACTGAGCATAGCTGTCAACCATCCCTTATTTGTCGAGAAACTCCCTTATCCCAGTGCCGTGTCCCGCTGCTGTCCCGGATTGATGATGTCCCGTAAAGTTCCTGGGTTTCAAAGGAAGCAGCTCCTCTCCCTCCCTCCCTGAGTCTGGCTCAGCCTCTCGGACCCTTCTCCTTGTTGGCAGCAGCGGCAGCAACAACTACACCCCACAGCCGTGTGCTGCTCCGCGGCATCCGTCTCCCCCCCAAGCCCGGGACCGCTGGGCAATGGCCCCCTGGCCTGAGCCCCCTTGTCTTTCTCCTCTTTCTCTTTGTTGTCGTCGCCTCCTTTCTCCAGCGGCAACAAAGGCGGCGGCAGCAGCAAAAGCGCCACCCCCCCGGCCCAAACACATCACCCCGCCAGTTTCCAGGATCCCCAAGTCCCTTCATGTCAGGGAACAGCGGCGGCTCAGCGAGAATCCTCCCCTCCTCCGCCTCCTCTCTTCTCTCAGCGACAGGAACAAACCAAGCCCCTCCTGAGTGTGCGCAGGGGGGGGTTGCAATCTCCGCCCCCCACTCCCCCTTCTCCTCCCTCCCATCTAACGCAGCTGCACAAGCCTTTCCCGCTGCCTCTGCGCACCCAGGGCGCTTTCACTTTCAAAGAAAAACCCAACAGTGTTGTCGTCGCTGCGGGGCGGGCGAAAAAAAACTGAGGTGGGAGGAGCAGCAGTCTCCACCTCGTCCGGGGAGGGAGGGGCGGGTTAGCAACAGCAGCCCGATGTCCTCCCTGCTCTCTCGCCTCGCCTCTCCTGGCGGCGCTGCAGCTGTCCTCAGCTTGGCAGCGGAGCTGGAGAGACCATCCCCTTCCCCTCTCCCTCCCTAGGAAGTGTGGTGGGGAGAGATGAGTGAGCGGAGAAGAAGCGAGAGGCGGAGGGCAAGGAAGGCTTGCAGGGAATGAGGGGAGCTGGGCAGCCCCCACTTCATGCTGGGAACCTGCTGGTTGTCTAAAATCCCTTATTTTGGCTGCTGATCCCTTATTTTCAAATCTGTAAGTTGACAGCTATGAAACTGAGCTAGGTATATGTCTTTTAGTTTCATGTTATTTTGCACCTGGTGATAACTACTGAGTCATTGAATGTACTTTGGTGCATTTAGGTTACTCCTAGTATTGATACTGCCTAAGTGAGCACATTGTTCTGCCACAGAGCTGTGACTCCTTGACCCAAACTCTAGGAGTTACATCAGTGGCATTTGATCTTGTTGGAAGTTGCTGAAAAGAATAACCTGTTTAGAAGTGATAGGGGATAGATGCTATAACAGCATGAGTATATTATCACTCATACAGTCTGGGGTACCATGCTTTTCTGTTCTAAGCAATATTCATATTATCTTGGTAAAATAGAGCAATTTACAACATTGGTCTCTCTCCCTCAGAGATCATCTTGTATATGTAGGGCTTTGAAAATAAGGTTTTCGTACTGTTTAGAAACACTTCAAATATTAATAAGCTACTGAATGAAATTTGACAGGAGGTTCTTGATGTAATTCATACCTCCTATACCTTTTAACATGGAATATAGTTTTCATTTAATCAGACGATGATCAAAGAATGCCTGCATAGGGAATATGGATCTAAGAAACTTTTGTTATACAGCTATTTGTCATTTTGAAGATTTAGCTTGCTAACAGCAACATGTTACTGTTATTTAGTGCCAGTTTCTATCCCTATTTGGATAAGAAAGAGATACTCACAAGCCTTAAGCTCTTTTTGTGCTACTTAAAGTTGCTACCTTTTGGGATAACTAGCAGGTGTGAGGCAGAAAAGTGGGTAAATGATTAACCAAACTATATATACTGTTCCTTAAGCCATGGAATACTCTTTCTAAGAAAGTCTGTTCTGTTTTGGTGTTCACTTCAACTGAAATATTATAGTTAAATAGCTGGTGGTAATAAATACTTGAATTACTTAAAATGAATGTCGTAGTAGCACCAGAAGGCAAGGTCTCATCAGACTAGGTTTTCTGACAGCAGTTAGGATGGTACCTGGATGTTGATATTTTAGCATGTTCTACACAATGGGCCTGAAGAACTGCAGGATTTTCTGGAAGATTCATCTCTGGAATTCTTGTATTGTGGACTCAACAGGAAGAAATGTTTGAAGCCACTGTGTTCAGTGCTAGCATTTAATAATGAGATGATCCTCTTTCTTACTTTTCCTAGATCTGAACCTCCTTGTCAAACATAAGAGTTGTAAGTTGGAGTCATGGTGATTGTCACTTACACTTGTTGCTTGTATTATCTGCTTAATGCTTGCACCATCAAGGGGGGCGGGTGAGAGGGAAGATTTTTGGGATCTTTTGTATTTTAAAAGAACCATGAGACCCACCAATGGGAAGCCAGTGCGAATAGTAACTTGGGGGGCAGACACACTTACAATTCAGGAATGGACATGTTTGAGTATCTTTTTTGGTGTATGCCCTATGAAGGACTTCCAAAGAAAAAGTGTTTTGGCTAACATTTTTCAGTTGAAATTAGCTCATTTTTATAGCTGGATTTTCTGTATAACTAATGCCCTTATCTAGTGACTTTTGCCGGCCACAATTTTATAAATAAATGCCTGTTGATGGGCTTTTAGCACTTGGCAAAAAACATGAGACAAACAAGGAAACCTGGACTATTCTTAGTTTGACAGCAGTCAGACACTCTTGGAGCTTGTCATATTTTTCTTACCTCTTAGTACTTTATGCAGCAGGAAGTCATTTATGCTAATTTTGCCTGATTTGCATATAGGTTATAAGAGTTCTGTGGTAGAAAGCATGTTCAGAACTCCTTTTAAGTGCCTCTTTAGATCAAAGTGGGTCTGTGTGATAGCTGTTGTCTGACACCAAGCTGTGTGGTGTTGTTTTCATTAAACATTTATCATACTTCCAGTGTGACAGCAGGCAACTCTGTGCTTGAGCAACATGTTTCTATGCAAAATTTATTGAAAAAGATGAGACATTGTAAAGAGATCTTGTTGTCTTTCACAAGTGGCGAAGGCTAAATGTTCCACTGGATGAAGTATACTTTCACTGGATGAAGTGTTACCTTGAAGCAGCAGCAGTGGCAGCGTTGTTTGCTTAATTATAGACTTGTTTTCTTGGTTTTTTATTTCCTGTTTGGTTTTTGCATGTAGTACTTTAAAGTAAAATTTTAAATTTTGTTTGAGGTTTGTTTTATAGTCTTCTACTAGCTGATAACTGCAGTGTGTTAACAGCGTCAACTTATTTCAAATTAAATAATTCAACCCCTTCATTACATGATACAGATTTTAATGTCTAGTGAACACTTCTGTAAAGGGATGCATATTGGGACAAAACTCCTAACTTCACAAATACACCAATGGAGTCTAGCGATTACTGACCAGGAAAGAGATCTTGGAGTCATGGTGAATAGCTTGATGAATTTTTTCCCCCTCATTGTGCAGCAATTAAGAAGGCGGCAAATTCTAGGTTAGGGATCACTAGGAAAAGGACTGAAAATAAAACTGCCAGTATCTTAATGCTATTATACATATGCCTGGTGTGACTGTAAGTGTACAGTTCTGGTGACTGCACCTTAAAAAGGATATTGCAGAGCTGAAAAAAGTTCAGAAAGGGGAACCCAAAATTTTCCAAGGGGCTGAAGCAACTTGCCTAAGAAGAAAGGCTACAACATTTGGGGCTTTTTAGTTTAGAAAAAGAACAAGCAATGGGACATGGTAGAGGTGTATGAAATTATTAATGGTGTGGAGAAGGTGAACAGAGGGATGTTTTCTGCCTGTCCCATAATACTAGAACTAAATGCCATTCTGTGAATATGTCTGTTGGAAGATTCAGGACAGATGGAAGGAAATGCTTCTTCAGAATGTAAGCTCATTGCTAAACTCTGGAATTTGATGGCCACAGATTTGGGTGACTTTAAAAGGGAATTAGACTAATTTACAGAGAATAAGTATATCCATAGCTACAAGTCATGATGGCTTTGTATTACATCCAGTATCGGAGACCATATGCCTCTAATCATCAGTTTCTGTGATGGGACAGGGCTATTGCGATCATGTTCTGCTTATGGGCTTCCTATAGGCATCTGGTTAGCCACTGATAGAATAGAATGCTAGACAAGAGCAATATTTGGTCTGATCCAAAACATTTTTAACTACTTGTATAAAATGAAACCTGCTAAGTGTCTGCTATAAGTGGTCATGATTAAAGCCATTGCTTAAGTTGTTTATTTATTATATCAAACAATAGAGAGCAAGTATATTATTTAGGAATAGTACATGGAAAGTTGCCATTCTGCCCAAGTATTAAAAAGCAAAAACTGTGATAATGGTCAAAGATTGGGACAAATAATGTGGAGCCTTATGTGTATTCTGTTTTAAAACACCCAAATATAGAATAACTAAAAAGGGAGTGGGGGGTGTATCTAGCATCACAGAAGCCCCCCCTCCCCCAATAATAGCAGCCATTTTGTGACTATGGCCCACAAGACTTTCTCAAAATTCAAAATGTGTCTGTTGGTCCAATAAGGTTGGTCGCCCCTTCAATAAGGCATTGAGGGATTTCCCCACCATTAGTGCAAAAAACAACAAGAAGCAGTTTTTATCAGAATTTTAAGAAATGTTGGTCGCTCACCTCATGACAAACTAGGAGACTGAGATGTCCTGAGAAATCTGTGGAGCAACATTTCCTACAGCATTGAAAACTTTTAAACCATAGTTCTGCTGTCCTTTGGTCTCTCATGGTTGGATCTAGACTTGCAGCCAGTGGACTTTGACATGCACTGGACTGACTTTCCTTGTTGGGCCGAATTGCTGTTATTAAGATGAATGTCTTGCCGAGAATGTTGTTTTTGTTTCAAACATTGCAGATTTTGGACAAAATGGATTGTTTCAAGAGGTGGCAAAAAGATATATCTAGATTTGTCTGGCAGGGCAAAAAGCCCAGAATAAAATTTAAGATATTAACTGATGCGAAAGAAAGAGGGGGGTTTGCCCTGCCGGACTTGAAGTTGTATTATGAATCAGCGGCCTTTTGCTGGCTGAAAAACTGGCTGCTTCTTGAAAATACAGACATTTTGGATTTGGAAGGGTTCAATAACAGATTTGGCTGGCATGCATATTTATGGTACGACAAGGTAAAAATCAATCAAGGTTTCAAAAACCATATTGTCAGGAAAGCATTATATAATGTTTGGACTCGATATAAAGATTTGTTGGAAAACAAAACCCCCAGGTGGTTGTCACCAATGGAAGCTAAGGAAGTGAAAAAACTTAATATGGAATCCAAATGGCCAAAATATTGGGAAATTATAGAGTATGAGGAGGGAAAAGTGAAATTGCAGAGCTATGAGAAATTGAAGTCTAAAGTAAGAGACTGGCTTCATTACTACCAAATAAATGAAGTCTTTAAACAAGACAGGAAAATTGGCTTCCAGGTGGAGAGGTCAAAATTAGAAACAGAGCTACTGGAACCCAATACTAAGAATCTGTCAAGAATGTATAACTTGCTGTTGAAATGGAATACACAGGATGAGACGGTTAAATCAGCTATGATTAAATGGGCACAAGACATTGGTCATAACATTATGTTTGCTGACTGGGAACAGTTATGGACCACCGGTATAAAGTTCACGGCATGTAATGCCTTAAGAGAGAACATTATGAAAATGATATATAGGTGGTACATGACCCCAGTCAAGCTGGCAAAAATTTACCACACGCCCAATAACAAATGTTGGAAACGGAAGGTACCTTTTACCACCTTTGGTGGACGTGCCCTAGGATCAAGGTCTTCTGGGAAATGATTTATAATGAAATGAAAAAGGTGCTTAAATGCACTTTCGCGAAGAAACCAGAAGCCTTCCTCCTGGGCATGGTAGGTCAATTGGTGTCAAGGAAAGATAAGACGTTTTTTATGTATGCTACAACAGCAGCAAGAGTACTCTTAGCAAAGTATTGGAAGACACAAGAGCTACCCACACTGGAAGAATGGCAGACCAAGGTGATCGACTACATGGGACTGGCGGAGATGACTGGCAGAATCCGTGACCAAGGGAAAGAGACGGTGGAAGAAGACTGGAAGAAATTTAAAGTTTATCTTAAGAATTGTTGTAAAATTAATGAATGTTAAAATGTCTTGGGTAATGTAAAATAGAATTGCAGTGACAAACAATTGGATATGGAAAAAAAGAGTTAAAGAATGAGCTATAAGAAGTTGAAATTAGGGGTTGCTGGATTGATTTAAAACAGGGATGCAGAAAGGGGAGGTATGGGGAAGTCGCTGAAAGAAGGTTTTATGAAAGAAAGATCAAGAAATTATACGTGTTTATATGTTTGTTTGTTTATGTATTGTGTCGTATTGTCTTTTAATATGTGTTGAAAAATCAATAAAAAATTTATAAAAAAAAAAAAAGACATGCACTGGACTGGAGAAAGGGTGGGGAGAGACTATATATTTGCTTATTCCACTTTCTCCTTGTATCCCCTGAAAATCTATTCCATTCAGGAGACTGAGATACGAGATGGTGAGGGCCTGCAGGAAAGGATAAGCAAAAATGGTTTCCCCTCTTCCTCTAGCAGGGTGCTTCTGCTTCATCTCAGTTCCCATAACAAAATGAACCCTTCAGTTTGCAAAATAGCCAACAGTTCTTACACCAAACAGTTGTTTCCTGTTTCCTGTTTTGTAGGTTGTAAACTTTGAATAATTTGCACTGAGAGGTAGGATTGCAACTTGCAATCCAGGTTATCATGGGGCGGGGCGGATATAGTTCACTATTTCCATTTATAAGATGATAGCTGTGGCTTGTGGAGTAATCTTGAAAGTGAAGATCTGGTATGTTTCTTCTCATTGGATGATGTTACTGTATTTTTTTCCTCACTGTCTGAAGCTCAATATATCCAAAATCATTGATGGCTGGAGGTGTGCTCCATGTGCTCTTTTTTTGGTTTTGAACTTTATCAGTTGCTGGAAAGGGCCCTTTGCTTTCTATAGTGAGCCAGAAACAGATGAGATAATGTCATGAAGGCATCTTTAACATTGCTTTGTCGTAGCTTGAATTTGGCATGGTACATCATCACAGTTAGAAATGCGAAATGTCTTTTGAAATGAGCTTTCTATCCAGATGAATTGTACTCATGACTTTTTTTCTCTGCTGTGGTAAAGAAGATAGGAAAACTGCCGGATGCCACCAATGAGTTCTCAACTTTGATTTCTCTCTCTCTTGTCAACTTAAAAGTTGACCATGAAGCCACTGGCTGTTCAGCTGTTTTACTCACATTTTAAGTCCTGTATAGCAGGTGAAACCTGTAGAATTCTCTGATCTGTTTGAAAATTTCAAATTACGTAGTTAACCTTATGGAAGAAAGATAATTGGGTCAAGTGCTACAATTGACTGCTACTTTGATTCTAAACATTTGTGCTTCCATATCTGTATTGTAATGTGCTATTACATAGATATTATAATCTATGCTCTATATGATTTTGTTTTGGTGGTGATGAAACTTCTAGCAGAGATTGGTGAGGCTTCGATGTGAATATATGATCCTTGGTGAGGTGTGTCTGTCCCTTTCATTATTAACTTTTAGATGGAATTTTAAAACATTCCTATTCATCCAGGTATTTCCTGGCTGAAAGATGTTGTTCCTGGCCATCTTGAAAATGTTTCATTGCAAGGGGTTGGGTCCCTTCCAACTCTTAGATTCTATGATTTAGCCATGATGATATTTGATCATTTTAAAACTCTTCATATAGTTTTTTTGGGTTTTGTACTTGTTACCTGGGACTCTTTGTCACAAGGTGGTAGGGCAGATAGAAGGGTCATTGACTGCCAGTGTTTTTTTTTAATAAAAAAACCTGTTGTTGTTGTTTAAAAATCATTTTTATTAACTTTTACATATATTTCCCAAACAAAACTTCACATTACATCACATCATCCTCATTTTGGCTATTATAGCCTGAGACTTCCATCAATTCTGTCTAATGATTTTTCAAATTTACTATCTAATCAAGCATTTTATTATTATAATTAATTCTTTTGAACTTCATTTCCTAATTATTTCCTTCCTAAATCATTTTACAATAATTTATATAGTTCCCCTTACAAAATGTCTTGCAAACCTACAAGTGATGTTACATTAATGCAATTATCTTTCAAATAAATCATATATTTCTTCCAAATCTTAAGGAAGTCCTGGTGTTTCTGGTTCCGGATTCTCCCAGTCAACTTTGCCAGTTCTGCATATTCCATCAGTTTTACTTGCCACTCCTCCTTTGTTGGTAATTCTTCCTGTTTCCATCGTTGTGCTAATAATATTCTCACTACAATAGTTGCATATAAAAACAGATTTTTGTCCTGTCTATTAATTTCTGTACCTACAATGCCCAGTAAAAATGCTTCTGGTTTTTTCACAAATGCATATTTCAACATTTTCTTCATCTCATTGTATATCATTTCCCAGAAGCATTTTACTTTCTTACAGTCCCACCACATGTAATAGAAGGTACCTTATTTTTCTTTACATTTCCAACATTTATTACTTACTTTATGCATTTTAGCCAACTTTACTGGTGTTATATACCATCTATACATCATTTTCATTATGTTTTCTTTCAAAGCATTACACGCTGTAAAGTTTTACCTTCTTTCCATAGCTTTTCCCAGTCTTCTAAGTGTACATTATAACCAAAGTCTTTAGCCCAATGTATCATTACTGACTTAACCTGTTGTTGTTGTTGTTGTTGTTGTTGTTGTTGTTGTTGTTGTTGTTAATATAATGCCATCCGTGTACATGGGAAAGGAGCAGATGCCTGAGGATGTGGCCAAGAAGAATGAGAAGCAAAGACAGTCTTGCCTCAGAAAGCAAGGGAAAATAGGGAAAAACAGAAAAGAGGGAAGCAAAAGGCTTTAAGCTGCAGAAGAGAGAGAGAGGCTGAAATTCACATTGATTTGACATAACCAATCAAATACTTGGCTGCAAGTCTCTTGACTTTCTATAAAGCTAGAATAACACTCCTTAATTATTAGCATGATGTCACATTGTTTGGTGATGTTGCACTGCAATAAATATATATTTGCTGGCAAAGGGAAGTGTTAGGCTCTAATTTCTAGATAATCTAATTCTTATGAATGCATAAGAAATGCATTAAGAATTTGGGCTACTAGAGTATAGTGTAAATGTGCATTTTTAAGATTTAATCCTGTATTCATATTGATGTATTGGAGTATTTAAATTTAATTTGTTATTTCTTGTTTTCAAAAAGAGTTGTTAACCTATTTGGAAACTTTAGAGACACGTTATATGAAACTGTTTATGGATTTGAGAATTATAGAGCTTTAAACTTCCAGCAGCATTGTTGTGTTTTCATAATACTTTAATTGGAGTTATTGTGGGATTTTATTTGACTCATTCCTTCAAGAAAAGATTTTTCCTACCTAAAAGGGGATTTTTTAAAACCTAAAGCTGCATTTTGAACCCCCCAAGTACCTTGCATTTAAAAAGCAGCTGGCTATTGTTTAAATGGACCCTTTTAATCTGTGTATGAAGAATCCAAACTGAATGATATGGAGCTGTGAAAATCCAGTTAGTGTGAGCTGTAATCTCTTTACTGGCTTTAAGTAGTTAGAGTAGCATTCAGAAACCCTCCAGATACTGAACTGCAGAGATACAGTAATCACCTAAACATGTGCCCAATATTTTGCTGTCAGGCAACTAAAGCAGAAAAGTCCTTAACAATCATTCATTGAAAGTAGTGACCTTTTTGTTGTAAGATAACACTGAATGCAATATTAAAACAGGGTTAGAACTGTGTTTCTAAAATCTTACGACTATCTGATAGTACTGCAAATTGTCTAGGCTGTTGATAGAGGTCATGCAGCCTTTTAGAAAATAAAATGTTACACTTTTGTGTTTAAATACCACCTTTACTTTTCCATCAAATGACATTCATGTCATTAAAACTGCAGATGAATAACAAAAAAACCACGGTACTTGAATAAGAATGAATATTTGCATTTGTGTACGCATGGTTCTATTCACTTGCTGAATCTGGGTTGCAAGGAAATGTGAAATAATGTCAATTATTTATTTGTGTTTTCACATGATTCTGTGAAAATGCAAGAGCCTATTTTCATATTGAGTTTTGCAATTGATGACTAATAAACTCTTTTTAGAACACCTTTAAAGCACACTCTAATTAAATGTTCATTTTTTTAAAAAAAAGTGAACTAGACTTGCACAATTTGTGATCCATCAGTCTCCTAGCTACTGTTTCTGCCTGCCAACCAAAATGGATTGGGAAAGAGCTTTCAGGCATCTGACTGTCCACAGTATGTATATGTGGCAGGCTATGCTCAGAATGACAGGTCACGATTTGTGCAGACCTCTTGTGGATTAATACCAGATCGCATCCAGATTTCAACCAGAAAAAGTTGTTCACTCTCTGTTGACATTTCTAACTGCAATTTTAAAAACATTTTTACAAGCAAAACAGTTATACTGATTGGTGTAAATGAAATATTTATCCTAATAAAAAGTTGAAGATTATCCATAATAGGTTACAAATTATCATCACTAGATCTTTTCTGTAAAGTCATTTTGCATTAGAGAGTGACCTGTCTGGCTTCTATAAATGGAATAACACTGTTGGCCAAATATAGCCTATATTATGTTGGAAGATATGTAGGTGATTCAGGTCTTGATGGGATGACTGATGATACTGGGTCTCATTATGATGGTGCCTAAGGAAGAAATGGAACACAGTAGGGATATGGGCTTGTTACAGAGGTTTATTATTGTGTTTGAATCTTAGTTAGGTGGCCTATTTGTTAGGTGGCAAGTTGTTGTTTGAGGTTGTGGAACTATTAATACCAAGGAAAGAATGATTTTTTGAGGCCTGTAAGAGGTAACCATGATGGATTGTAAACTGTTCTTGGCTGTAGTTGAAAGCTGAAAAGTGGGAAACTATTTCACTCTAAATTTTTATTTTTTTAGTTTGTTGAAGTTTAATTGCTAGAGAAGGATGTTTGGCATAGAGATGGCACCTAAGGAGGAGAAGGTTACCTTTGCTCTTCAGCCATGGCCCCTACCAAAATTTGTCCTCTTTTGTGGCAATTATGCTGGAAAACAGCCTTCCATTGATTGTAGGTGGAGGGGTCTTTGTAAAAACTCCTGGAGCGTTTGGAGCAGGTTTCCCTAAACTTGGGTCCTTGAATCATATTAAACGACAACCCCATCACCCCCAGCTAGCATGATCATCTTTGATCAGGGATGATGGGAGGAACCAAAGTTGGGAAAATTTGGCTTAGAGGATGATGATGTGATGATGCCACAAGACTCTTCTTGTTCTTGCTGCAGCAGGCTAATGTGGCTATTAAAAGTTGCCAATTTGAGTGAAGTTACAGGCGAGTATCTAAAGAAGTATATGTTTAAGCAGAAGAGAGACACCTCTGCAACCAGAACTTTTCTTGCTTCATTTTTTTACTGAAAGGAGACAGCCAGGGTTTACTGTTCAATGTGGTTTACAAGATTTTATTAAAAAAGCAATTAAAACAACAACAATAATGTGAAACAATCACAAATGAGATGAGACAGACTACCAGATAAGCCCATCAACTAATAAGCCAGAAAGATTGCAATTAATAACTCAGCATCAAAGGCCTGCTGGAAACAAAGGTTTTTATATAGTGGCAGAAGATCATTGGAGAGGCCCCTCTTGGCAGTGAGTTCCAGTCAAGATGTGGCTGCAGAAAAGTCCTCCTGCATCCCAACCAATTTACATTTTGACTGGACACTGAAGAGAGCCTCTTTAAATATTTATTTACAGGTTTGTATGAAAGAAAGCAGCCCTCAGTCATCCTGGTCCAAAGTCACGTAGAGCTTTGTAGGTCATACGGACCACAGGATGAACTGACCACCACCTAGATAGTCTGGTAGAAAGTTCTGGGAAGGAGTCAGTTGTGGTGGTGCATGTTGGTATCAATCACATGGAGAAGTGTAGCTGTGGTCCCAGGAGCAGAATTTAGGTTGCTAGGATGTTGAAAGCAAGGACCTTCACAGTAGCTTCCTCTGAAATATACTGGTCCCATGTGCAGAGTCAGTTAGACAGGGTTATTATGTAAAATTGGGTGATTATGCAAAATTGCAGATTTATATAATTTAATTTGAATGCAGAATTTGATTTTATGTAGTGCACAGATTATAAACGGCTTTATTTTTATATCAGTCTATCTAAATGAATTGGTTAAGCTTTAAATTTCTGGACTGATAGGAGATGTGATTGTATATATATATTCTGAAATATGCCCATTTTGCTTACAAAAAGTTGTAAGATACACAAAGAGAAAATGATTTCATTTGGTTTCAATTAATGTTTTCAGTTAATTGAAAGTAGGCCATTGTGGGTGCAGCCCTTAGTTTAAGCATAATGTTTTCTGCAATGCATGATGTTCACCCTGCTTTATGTATAAAACTGCCTGGCACTTTTTTCTTGGACTTTTATTTACAACTTTTATGTAATGCGGTACAAATATTACTAACATGATCACACCTTTATATCTTATTAGCTTTTTTATTAGGCATAACAAAATGAAGAATGGCTATAATTTTATTTAAATATTAGGATTGTAGCTTAAATGCTTGAGATAAGAGGAGTTGTAAATTAAATGTTATATTTCTACCATAGATTTTTCCTATCCATGCTTATTTTAGTAATATGATTTTACTGAGGCTAGGTTTTGGTTATATTTTAAAAACATATCCTTGAAACAAGTTAAACCTTGGTTATAAAAATCAAAGGAGATGGTGGTAATCTGGGGGGAAAAAACACCATTGCCTGATATTTCTTTTTGATAACCAATTTAAGATAGGCATAATTTGGCTGACATCACCTTGAATTTCCATCTGTGTTACCCTGATGCTCTTAAGCATCCTTCATGTACCTACTGCTCTGGGCTATTTTCACTTAGCACATATAGAGGCTGTGACTATCTTAAAGTGTAGATGATATGAATAACAATTGTTTGAAGATCTTACCCTCTATCTCCCTGGATAACCTATCGTCTACAAAGGATAAATAAGTGGCAGATAGCTTTTGTCATCCCTTATCCGAGCTGTACACTTGTAAGGAAGAGCAGGGATAATCACCTAAATCTAATTATGGGTTAAAAGAGGCCATGACTGTGATGTGGCAGTGAGACACCTTACTGTATCAATCCTGTTTGCATTAGAAAAATAAGGTTGTCATATTGATTATTCAAATTAGCTTGCATTGGCCATGGCTCAGTGGCTTATATCGCAGCTGAAGCACATGAAGAGCCCAGCTTTTCACAGAAGACCTATGCCTATAGCATATATTATTTGGTATCATGTTTGCTAATTTAAGGGTTTAAAAAAAGAAGAGTTAGAGAGTTTTTATCTCAAGGGTTTAATGTACCATCAGAAACTGCACATGTGTGATTTGAATAATTAAAAAAAAAGGTTTGCCAAAATAAGGCAAGAAGTAGCACTGAAGTTAATAATTCTTAAATCATTCCGCTCTAATTGTGTAGTGTAAATATAGTTAGTTATGAAACAGTATTTTTTAAAAAAATGTATGTATTACTGTGGGGTAAAAAAGATCTCAGCAGCTTTTCAACAACTGATGTAGCCTGGTGGCTAAAAGACTTGAGTTATGATTCCTGAAGTCTCCAGTTTGAATTTTGCCTCTGCCATAAACTCACTAGGTGGCTGTAAGCAAGCCACTGTCTCATAGCCCCCCCCCCCCCCAATCTCTAGGTGGATAAGAGGATAAGATGTTGATGAGCTGTACAGGGTTGTTGTAAGATACAAAAACATGGCATGGCGCTCTGTGCTGCGTGGCGGAGGCGACGTTCGGCAGGGCAATTTCAGCAGCGCAGCACTGGTGGTAGTCTGGTGCCGGTTTTTATGTTTTCCCTGTGGTGTTGGGTCGACCGGGCAAACTCGGGGGGAAAAGCTTTACAACTTTGTGTGGGTGCTCCCCTTAAAAAGGGGGGAGCTCTGGAACCTCTTTTTCTGGGAAAAAAGCCCTGAGTACTGTGTCCAGTACTGGGCACCACAGTTAAAGCAGCTGGAACATGTGCAGAGAAGGCCGACCAAGATGATTAAGGCTTTGGAAATCAAGCCTTATGAGGGAGTTGGGTATGCTTAGCCTGGAAAAGAGGAGACTGAGAGGAGATATGATAGCCATGCATAAAAAAGCGTAAAACAGCAAGATTCAAAATTGCTTGGGAAAAGAAAAAGGTCTTTGCCTGGCTCCAAAAGGACAATAAAATAGGTGCCAGTCACACCTCTTTGGCAAGAGTTTTCATCAACATCATAGACTAGCTGGACAGAGGAATGGTAGGAGGCGCCAGCTGTGGAGCTCCCAAGGGACGATGAGTGGTCAAAGGGAGAAGAGGGTTGAATCCTGGGAGGAGGTCGTGTCAGAAACTGAAGAGGTAACAAGGTTTAGTGAGCAGAGAGAGTCTGTGATAGAGAGAAGTGCAGAATCAGAATCGGAGGCGGAAGCAGGAAAGGAGGGAGGCCAGTGTTAACTTCACTTACTCTTTGTGATTTATTGTTGGCTGGCTTCCTGACACTCAGCTGGCATGACGGTCCTTACTTTGCTAGCTACTTGCCTCTTCACAGATGATGGGGGCATCTGCAAGAAGTCCTCTATTGAAGATACTGTATCAGTAGGCAGGGTGGGGTGGCAGCACTTACCTGGCCTCCTGTCAGTGGAGGCCTCTGCTGCTTGCCAGGAAGGAGAATGGGATAGGCAAGGCAGTGCAGAGGATGGTGCTGTAGAAATGCAGTGACAGAGCCAATAGGTGTGTTTGCACGGTGCTGACCTCCATGGACAAGTTGTATGAGGAAAAGTTCACACAGGATTTTGCTCCTGTGGTCTGAAGGGGCTATTTGCTGTTAGTAATAGTGTAGGGCAGGAAAACAAGGAAGCTATTTAAGACATTATGGGTGAAGGTGGTAAGGTGTGTGTGTGTGAGAGAGAGAGAGAGAGAGAGAGAGAGAGAGGATATCATATATCAATTTTAATTAATCTGTCAAATTTTTGAGTGCAAGTTTCTGTTGTGTGACTATACACATACACATTTATCACGTTATCAACTCTATTCATGTATCTGAGGAGCTTTATATTGCTTGTAAAAGCTTATGAAACTATAAACCAGTTTGTATTTAGGAGAGTGTGACATTTTTAGTTTAGAACTTATTTGTTAATTGGTTTCCCCAACTTGTTGCTGATTTGGATACATTCTAGTGGAACTACTGCTCGGCAAAAATATTTTATCTATTTATACTTATGTCTCTCACCCCTCTTTTAATTGTAGGGTAGACATCTAGCCTTTCCGTTTCCCCAAATACCTCTGTGTGTTTGTGCCCGTGTGCTATTTAGCGAATCTTTGTGGCTTGGAAACTATGTAAGTGAGCTTAGTGAAAATGCTATTGACTAGCCAACTGGGCAACTGGAATTTATATTTAAAACAGTAAAAGACAAAACAACCAGAAATGTACAGTTCACTCACATTTTAAATTTTCCCTAGCAAGGTATCAAACACGGTGTTCATATGTACATAAAAAGTTAACTTGTATAACATTCCTTCTTGCTGCGTGAATGACAAACTCCTTTAATGTAGTTTTGAACACCTTGTGATGAAAAGCACAACACATACAGATTTGTCTATAGACAATCAAAGTTGCATGAATACAGTTTCTCTTACGGCAAATTCCAAAGCAGCAACTTATGAACTAAGTCTACAAACACAGACCACCCAGTGCTCTTTTTCTAGAAAGAGGTGCCAGAACTTACCATGAACACCTCCCTTGTTCTCTTATAATGGTAATAGAATCCACCTGAGGAGTGCCAGAACTGAGTTCCAGTGAGTTCCAGCTGAAAAATGCCTTGGGCCAGCCTCAAATCGAAGGTAGTTCAGTCTCCCATAAAGCACTGTAGTATTAATGGGCCATAATCTCTATGAAAGTCAAAGCCTTTCTCAACCTGTGGCTACTTGATAAGATCTGTAAACTTTGTGGCCACTTCTAGAAGCTATCATGACAAGTAAGCGTTAGTTTGTTAGTAAGTTAAAATAGTAGATTTACAATGACCTTGATTGTGTGTGACACCTGTATTTCATATCTGAGTTAACCAGAGTGTCTGGAGGCAGTTGGAGGATGGATGGCAGCTAACAGATTGAGGTTGAATCCTAACAAGACATAAGTACTGCTTTTGTTGGACAGGGTGTGGGAAGGTGTGGGGGACTCCCTGGTCCTGAATGGGGTAACTGTGTCCCTGAAGGACTAGGTGCACAGCCTGGGAGTCATTTTGAACTCAGAGCTGTCCATGGAGGTGCAGATCAATTCTGTGCCCCGGGCAGTTATACGCAGGCTGAGACCCTACCTACTTGCAGACTATCTCACCAGAGTGGTGCATGCTCTGGTTATCTCCTGCTTGGACTACTGCAATGCACTCTGTGTGGGACGACCTTTGAAGGTGACCCAGAAACTACAACTAATCTAGAATGCGGCAGCTAGACTGGTGACTGGGAGTGGCCGCCGGGACCATATAACACCAGTCCTGAAGGATCTTCATTGGCTCCTAGTGCATTTCTAAGCAGAATTCAAAGTGTTGGCGCTGACCTTTAAAGCCCCAAACCAGGGGTCGGCAAAGTTTTTGTGGCTTGGGCTGGTTCACGGTCCCGCAGATGCCTCAGTGGGCCAGTGTGTGTGCACGCGCATGCATGTACAAATGCCATTTCCGGTGCTCCTTCTGGTGCAGAGGAGGCATGCTCAGCTTCTCATTGGCTGCAGGAGCTTCCTGCAGCCAATGTGAAGCTGGTCAGAGTCGCGGAAGGTGGTCACCTCTCTGCTCCGCGCTGGTTTAGCGCGGCGCACAAGAGCCAACCGAGTGGGTGGTGGGGGTCTATGGGCCGGTCAAACCGCTTGTGGCCCATGCCCTAAACAGCTTTGGCCCAGTATACCTGAAGGAGTGTCTCCTCCCGCATCGTTCAGCCAGGACACTGAGGTCCTCCTCTGAGGGTCTTCTGCTGGTCCCCTCACTGTGAGAAGTGAGGTTACAGGGAACCAGGCAGAAGGCCTTCTCAGTAGTGGCGCCCTCCCTTCAGATGTCAAGGAAATAAACAACTCTCTGACTTTAAGAAGACGGCTGAAGGCAGCCCTGTATCGGGAAGTTTTTAATGTTTGATGTTTTAGTATGTTCTGATATGCTGTGAGCTGCCCAGAGTGGCTGGGGAAACACAGCCAGATGGGTGGGGTATAAATATTATTATTATTATTATTATTATTATTATTATTATTATTATTATTATTAGATCAAAAGACATTCAAAAACAACATTGCTTACTATTTTTCACTAGGTAACCAATTATCCATTTAATGAAAGTGTTATATAAATTTTTAGGTAATAGGTAAGCCTTTGCAGTTAGAAGATGTGGAGAATTTTGTGGAGATGTCACAAGAGTTCAGAATCTGGTACCAGTTGACAGTGAAATAAATGATAGTGTGTATGGATTATGAAGCTGGATAAACTTACCTCATCTAGGACATTATGGTCTGGAATCAACTAACCTGGCACACTTGCAGAAGCCACAGAAGGACTCCCACTACTTCAACAGGAGTTCCTCCCTTTCCTCTTCCCAGTGCCACCCCCAAATCTGCTCTGGAGCATCAGGAGAACCCCCAGAACAGCTTGCATTGACAGAATGATGTTGAATTCCATGTTGACCCTTTATCTGAAAACCATGAGAAGATAGCAGTGTCTTCTTGATCATTGCGTTGCTTTGTAATATTTGTTATCTAATATTTAAGCTTCCCTTGAAAACTTTTCAGGTGATATTTATCAGATTTATTGACGGATTTTTCAAATACCTTATTACATTATTATACCACTACAGTACATTGCTGGCACTTCACCATGATTCCAAAAGCTGTCTTCTCTTAATATCTGAAAACACGTCTTCCTTTTATTTTGTGGATATAACATATGCAAAAATCCTGCTAAAAAGCAGATAAATAATGCCATATGTTGAATTGTTCAATAAGGATAATGGAGCGGTCGTTAATGCTTTTATTTAATATAAAGTTTATGTTCAGCAATTGTTAACTTTATATTTAATGAGCAATAGTTTATTACATCTCTTTCATGTTAATGGTACTTACAGAACTCTCTTTTTTCAAAAATTAAAACTTAGTAAAATCTTATTCCTTCAAATGTTTTGTTGTCTTTATGAGGCAGCTTAATAAAGTGGAAGTATTTGTTTAATATGATCCATTTTTTAAAAATGTGTCTAATTCATTCTTCTGTGCCAAATGTTTTTAAACAACAGACTGAGGACCTGAAGGAATAGAGGAAATGAATGGACACCAATGTGTCCAAATATCTCATTTTGCCTAAAAGCAAGTGCCGGCAGATAAATGCCCATAAAGGGATTTTTTTTCCTTAAGCCCCGTGGATTATTATTTTTTTGCAACTTTTTGTGTGAGTTAGAAATGAAAACCATTCATCTAGTGCCCCAAAGAACGGCCTTATTGAATGGAATAACAGTGTAATGTACCATTGAAGGCAGGATTGAAAGTGATTATCTTGTTAACTCTTGACAGTTACCGCCAGCTTGAAATAGAACTGGCAGGCTTGATTTGCAAATGAATTACAGCTTTTTCATTTTGTGCCAGGATCATCTTTTTATATTCTGATATGACAGATGCTGTGTTCCCTGCTTTTGTTTCTCTTCAGTTTTATACTTGCAAATAAAAAACAAAAGATTATGATAGTAATTTTATTTGCATCTTTTCTCTAGGAGTTTATTCTTTGTGAGGAAGTTTTTAATCTTATATTTTACGTACATTTGTTTAAGAATACTTATTGTTACTGGCAGAATGAAATTCCATTAGTTTTAAGAACAATAGTAATTAGGTGAATGCAACACATACACATTCTGAAAATGGAAAATCAATTAGTCTTTTACACTTAAAATGTCAGTTTTAAATGTAATCCACTGATGGTACTGCTTATTACTTGTATCTGAACAGAACACCCAAGTATATCCCCACCACCACTGTTTTACAAAAAAAGTGATATAGAAAGTCCTTTTTTTTTTTTACCTGCTTTACCCAACTCGTTTTATTCATCTGCCCATAAACACAGATGGTATGGTATCAGATAAAATAATTGCCAAACACTTCTTATATATACGTCCCATGCTAAACTATGGTTTGTTGTGATGTGAATGAGCCCAGGGGAAGCTTCTTCTCATTCTCTTCTTCGGGAGGCAGTCGGAAGCCCTTGTTTCAGTTTTTAGTTAACTACAGTTTAACGTTACGTCTGAACACTAACCTGTTGTTAATCTTAACTGTGGTTTGTTGAAACAAACAACGCAGCTTCATTGCTCATGATACGAAGTTTGCTGGTTTCATACAAATCAGAATTAAGATTAACCACAGTTTATCATGTTTGAGTGATATGTCAAGATGTTACTACTAATAAAATGGAAGGGAAAACTTCTGAACTCCATGAAGCTGCATTGAATGCCGATGGGTGGGTGTGTTGGAGGGGGCAGAGCATACAAGCCCAAGGATTGCCTTGGTTTATTTGCATTATGACACGATTCCCTTTGTGACATCAGAGCGCAGCTATTGTACTTATTGAATGAAACAAAAACAACAGCCTCCTACATCTTTCATCCCTGGAATATTAGTGGTGAGTTTAATAAAAAATTCCAATTTATGTCAAATACATGACAACTAGATTGGTGGATGTGTTGAATGTAGTAGATATCTGCAGAATATCTTGGACATTGTTGGGACCTTTTTTGAGAGTCTTAAAGGGCACCAATAATGTAAATGATGTTCTGTAGATGAGGTGGAGGAATGCGCATTGGAAAGTGGATTCTTACTGTCCAAAATTTGCTTCCTGGTTGTTGCAATGCCAGTGTAGTTTCAGAGTCGTGCTCTGACCCTCTTTTTTAATTAAATGATAAGGTGAAGGACTAGATTTTCAGTGTAAAGTTGAAAATCAACAAGTTCCTTTCCTTTAAAACTTGCATCCCAGGCAGATTGCTCCTTGTACTTTCTAGATGTCCGGTGTGTTCTACTATTCTGTCTAGATAGGGGTGGCTTTCAATTTTGTGTTGCCTTCTTCAACATCCTTGCTAAGGTTCCTGACTTTGCATTCAGGATGACTTCCTTCCAGGGTTTTTTCTTTTTGGTATCATCATGTGCAGTGATTTATCCTTTTCTCATTTCGTTAGAGCTATTGCCTACATATAGAAATGAAATGAAATGAAATAACATCATTTACCTTCAACTTTGACCTAAGCCCCATCATAGTTTGCAAATGGTTATTTCATGAATAAGAGCAATAATTTGCACAGGTGTATATAAAGGCCTTTTGTTGCAAGTTCCCTTACATGCCAGTGTTTGGTTTTGTCCTGTGGACCATAATTAAACATAGGATGTGGTTGATCTTTGTTAGGGCACTGTGGCAGGGTTGGTTTCACGTGTTTGGCAATGGACTGGGCAGATATGCTGAAGGTTAACTGTTAAGTAAACTTGTGGCTTTAGCTTTACAAAGTACTCTGCACTTTGGAAGGTTTCCTTCAGCCAGTTACTGAAATAGAGATCCACATTCATAGCCGTGAGGATTATAGCCATCATGACCATAGCTTGTTATTTCTGTACACAAATGCAGCTTATATTTCACAGCTGTGTATAAATGTGTGCATGCAAAGGCCAAGAGATAACAGTGATCAGAAATGACAAGGTTTTCTGCAGCAGTATTTCAGTGTTTAGGAGAATATTATACTTGGGTTTGCAGTATAACATGGTTACTACCATTGAATGAAGATGCTTATCCTTACTGTGATGAATTTGGAGATACACAAAAGACATCATTTTACCACTGTTACTTTGCATTCCTTCTTTTATACACATGAAGTTTTTCTTACTTATAACAATTAAGCCACCTAATGAATCACTATTATATATGAAATACTATTTTTATTGGGTTGTATTCAGCTAAAACTTACTCAGCGTAGACCCATTGAAATGCATGAACTTAGTTGTGTCCATTAATTTTTGTGGGTCTACTCTGAGTAGGACTAACATTGAATACCAGTCATAGTCTCTGGTTTACTGAACTGCATTTGCTAAGCCTAAATTGTTATGCATCATAGTATTTGTACACCCCTTAGCTGTATGTATCAATTTATATAAATATGAATCTATATTTAAGAATTCTGCATCTCTCACATACTTGCATATCTGCATGTTTATGGCTTGTGAATTAATGTTTTCAAGGATTGAATTTTACTTTTCCATGATGTTTTCTCAAGCAAGTTAATACTGCCTTTTGCAGTTATGCCAGATCTTGTAGTTTTCTACACTATGCCTGAACAATTTTAAGCCATGATCCCGTGGAATTATTAATGTTCTGTTATAGGCTGTTGTGGACCTGGTGCAACCAGTTGAATGCAGTGGTTGCCTCTCTCTACATCCTATGGATTTTTATGAAATATCTCTTAGTTTTGTAAAGCCATGAACACATAACAAAAGCATGAATATAGGATCTCTATGAAGGAAAATGAGAATAAACTATAACAAGCTTCAAAATATATTATAGCTGGCATCTACATCCCAGCAAAATCAATGGAATGCTCCTATGTATTTAATGATACTGGGTTCTTACCCACTGTATTTAGGTTTCCGAAAGCTTGAGAGATCAGTTTAGATATAGCTGGGGGTACAGTATAGTGAATTTGTAAAACCATTCTTTGTACAGAACTTACATATTGATGATTATATACATTAATGTTGGCAAGTCTTTCTTTTACTGTCTATTTTAAAGCAATTATCTGCAAGCAATAACAAATCTATTGTTCTTCTTGCTCAGTTACTTAGCATGATTTTTAGTCACTTTTAATGATTTCTGGTTGTAAAAAGAATAATTTGTTGCATAGAAGTCTCACCATAGTTTATGATTCTTGAAAAGCACCAGAAACTGTTGTAACAACAGTTCCTGGGTAAGAGTGCAACACTAATTGTGTAATTATCTCAAGGATTAACACTTGGATCTTAAGAGCAACTCCGGCTCATAAGGGGCTGGATGCAATTTCTGGTTTTTTGTCTTTGAATGATAGACCCCATGCCCCAACACAAACTGCTTTTGAAGCTACCCTCATTTTTGAATGCACTTCTCCCATCCCGTGTAAAAAAATGGTTTTTGACAAAATCTAAAGTCTCCTTGGATCTTGGTTCATGAGTCTTTATATTCTAGCCCCTGGCTACAAGTATAAATTTTGTGTGCTAGCTAGGTTTTTACTAGATAATCTTCATTTGTTTAAGTTTCAAAATTACATATTCAGCTGCTCCAACAGGAAAAAAAGGCTCCCAAAACTGCTTGCAACTGCAAGCAGCTATATGATATGTGAATCAAATTCATAGGCTTGGAAGGAAAGTTGTATTGGAAGTGACAGGTGCCACAAAGTTTATTTAGGACAACCTCAGATGTGTCTGTTAGTCTCATAATGTTTGCCTAATATATGTTCAGCTACAGCACTTCCTGCTTTAGAACCTTGTGTTACACCAATATTACTCTCTGTGCTCCTTCAACTACAAATTGGATGAACAGACAGTGACACTTTTTCAATATTATTACATTAAACCAAGTGGATTTTGATTGATAACCTAATATTCAACTAATGCAAAACATCAATCATGGCAAGTATATTAATTATTTAATATTGCAGTCTAATTCAGAAATCGATGTGCTGCATGAGGGGAAGGGAAACTCGCTGTTCCCAGAAGACTTAAGACAGGGAATGATTAAAAAAAAAAAGACCTGCTATACTCTCGTGTGTTAGCTCGATGCTAATCTTTATTCATTTGCCAATAATCTCTTCCCATTTTCCACTTCAGGACCATTTTATCAGTTTTGAGATCTATAATTGAATTAAGTCTGCTTTCAGCACAGAGCAAAAAGAGTTGCACAAATATTGATGAAGTCATGACAGGGACAGCACAGGAGACAGACCACTGAAGAGGACAGATTTGATGCCATTAGCTGGATGCTCCCTGTATCAGTGACCTAGGCCCTGCTTCCTAGCAATTAAGTTCATTAGGACCTTTGGCACCAAACAGTATAAATACAGGGCTTGAATTCTCTTTTAATAATGCATGATGTGGTAAAGTAACTTTCGATTATTATAATAAGGGTTTGAATCCAACTTTTTCTGTGATGATTTTTTAAAAATGTAAGTTAGGCAAGTACGCATATTTGCTTCAGGGTGGTTTTTTAGGGGGCGCCTGAATAAAAAGCGTTACTAAAATATATACTGAACCCTCTAGGATGTATTTAAATAACTGTACAGTTAGGATTGTGCCTGTACAGCAAAGTTGTAATTTGCAGTTACTACTGTACCGTAATCACATATTTGCGTCAATCGGGTGCTGGAGTTTTCTTATTGTAATTTGTCCGAGTGGCAAATCATGCCTATGTACATAGTCTAAGCCCAGCCCCTCATCCCTTCTCATCCACAGGAAACGACATCCTTCAGTGCTATCTCTAGACCAGGCATGGCCAAACTCGGCCCTCCAGATGTTTTGGGACTACAACTCCCATCATCCCTAGCTAACAGGACCAGTGGTCAGGGATGATGGGAATTGTAGTCCCAAAACATCTGGAGGGCCAAGTTTGGCCATGCCTGCTCTAGACCTTTTTATACCGTTTTCCCAAGCCTGTCTCTTTACCATACCCAAAATTTCTCCACCTAATGGCTGTGAAGATCAACTGAGTATTAGAAGTAAGGCTCCTTTAAGTCAACTGTCCACCTGTTATGCCACTCAATATTCAGTAAGAGCTGTTTGACAGTGGTACAGTCTCCCACATGAGGTTGTGGACTCTCCTTTATTAGAGGTTTTTAAGCAGAGATTGAATGGCCAACTGTCACGAATGCTTTTGCTGAGATTCCTGCATTGCAGGGGGTTGGACTAAATGATCCTTTGGGTCCCCCTCCAAGTCTATGATTCTGTGATTCTGTTCCCTACTTAACCTTGAAACCTGCCTTGTCTGGATTAAGCTTCACCTGCTACCTCTAGTACTTCGCAGATTACAGAGACCGGGTCAGAATCTCCACTGCTTCCTTGGAATCAGATCAAAAGGAAGAAAGGGTTAGGTGGGATGGAGAGAAAGAACAACAAAGGGCACAAGAGGGAACCTTATTGGATACCGTATGCCAATGGCCATAGCATCAACTTGCCATTCAGAAAGGCTCAGACTAGTGTAAAACAGTGCACACAGAAATCATTATACTGTAGTTGATGACATAAAAAGCATCTCAGAGGGCCAGCAGAACCAACAGTAGAATCAACTCCTTGTGTACATCAAATAGCTTCTTCTGTATGTACGTGTGTATCCATTCAGCTGGTGTTAGAAATGTGTAATTTGTAATAACTATTTTAGTTTGATGTTGAGAATACTTAGTTTTGTTACAGTATGCCTGGGTAGGAAACACAAATATATGCCTTCCTCGCTGCATTTGTCTTGTCACTCAATTAAATAAATCATCATCCATTAATATTATGCATTTTAGTTGATTAACGTGCAAATTTATACAAATTGAATCTGAATATAACAATAGTGCTGAAGAAGAAAAAAAGAATTTTACTTTTGTTCTTGGATGATGGAAATGTTTCCTTCTGATATAAATTGATGGTTTTCTGACTAACTCATAATGATGAAGAAAATGGAATTGTGCATGACTGCCGTTCTGCCATTTAGTGTATTTATATTTTCTTATAATTATATTATTATTATTTAAACAATTCATATATTAAAACAAACATACTCAGAAGACGGTATGACTTTCTCTCCTTTTTCAACTTTCCAAGTTGCACATAAATAATTGCAGACAAAGGTTTGGCATCTATTTATAACTTTTTGTTCTTCTGTTACAGGGATGCTGGAAACATCAAAGCTGGATTAGAACATCTGGTAAGTTCTAATTTTCTCTTGAATATTTGCATCATCTTTGATATCTGCATTCCAAATGAACACTTTTGAATGAGCTTTGAATACCTTGAATTGAGAAAGTCAACCATTTCCCAGAGGGTCAGCTTACTGTTATTATGTGAAGGCACTTACATTTTCATTTATCTTACGTTTCAAGGGATTTTAATTTTTTTAAATTACTTTTTTTTTTTTTTGATGTAGAGATGAAATGAAATGGACTGTAATCCTTGGATTGATGATTGCCTTAATTATAAACAAAAAGTTGTTTGGTGTTGGATTTTTGGCATATCCTGATCTGAGAACAGTAAACTTGTACTTTAAAACACATTCAAATTTTGCATGCATAAATATGGCATTTCAGTAATTTGAGATCTCTGAAATAAGTACGCAGCTTTGTTTTAACAATGCCTTTATGCTATGAATTGTGTTGACATTTAAATTCTATTAAGTTCTAAGATACACAGTACACAGAATTCAAATTATTTAAGTAAGCATATTGTAATTGTGAGTAAAAGCTTAGTGTTAAATATAGTTATATTGTTGTCAGACAGAAAAAAGCTTATCTCCCGAGTTTACGCCCATAAGACTCAGAAACGTGAGGCATTAGGAGTCTAATGTTGTTTATTGCAAAGCAATAGGTTACAGTCGGATTGTTCCGCAAAACTGCAACCCCGCCTGGTGGTCCAGGCAGTGGTATTTATAAAATTTCAAACAAAGCATTTCAATTTCCACCAATCATATACATCCTTACCTTATTTCACATTTAATACACTTGTGCAATTAGCACTGGCAGTTTCTGCTGATTAAGTTCTGATTCCCACCATGTTCTGTTACATTGTGTTAGTGTGCATGTTGGGATCCTGTGTTACATGTAGCCATTTGCACCATGTAGCAATTGGGGGGGGGGGCGGGCAACTTGCAAAATCATCAGTTTCATAAAGTAACAGGCTACCATAACTACTCTATTAGAAGCACACTCAAGGATTTACAGGGGTACACATTATCACATTTATTGTGGTCCTTTGGGCCACTGCCACACTATCACAAGCTTGATATATATCATATGTAATATGTTAACAGTTATTATGAGAATGTTACATTTTAATGACTACTTGGATCCAAAGAACTTTAGCCAGAGTTCCTTTCAGACAATTGGACTTTCTTGTCCACTTTTCACTTCAGCCCCTTGTGCCTTATTAAAATAAACTTCTGAGGGGCAGGGGACCCTCAAGAATTCTTTGTAAAGTTGTGCAGAAATTATTCTGTTTGTGTGTCTGAGAGACAGAGAGAAACTGGATGGATATATGAGCTAGCCCTGCTACCTTAAACTAGTTGAAGTGCCTTCTATTTGACCAAGAGGCTTTTTGGATCCAAGTTAATTTTCCTGGCTTTTTGTTAAAATTAAAGATCCATTTTGTTTGTGTGTGAGTTTTCTCCCCCATTCAATGTATAACCTGATGTGGATGATTTATTTGGTTTATATCCTACCCTTTTCCCTGAAGTAGCCATGGGTGTCAGATGCCACAATAAAAAAAACATAGTTCAAACAACCTTAATTTTTTTTTTTTAAAGACAGTCTCAACCAGTGATTTCGGGGTTGACAGGAATGGTGTATTCTAGCCATCAAATGCCTGGGTAAACAGGAATGCTTTAAAATTTCTTCTTAAAGTCAGTAATGAGGAAGACAGGTGAAACTCAATCAGGAGGGCATTCCACAAGTTGGAAACTACCATTGAAAAGGCCCTGCCATCCAGGCAGCCCCCATTGATGACAACACTAATCAGGACTTCCTTGCTGATTGTAGGGTCCAAGAGAAGGTGCTGTTTTAGCTACTTGGGTTCCCAGCCAGTTAGAGCTTATGCTAGTACAGCAAGCCCACAACTTACTTAGAGATTATATTCTGGGGATTGCTCGTAAAACCAAAATCGTGTATAGTTAAAACACACTGGATGCAATAGATGGTGGGATTGCCAAAGTCTTTTTCCTGGAATGCCCAGTTCCTTAAAAAACAAAACAAAACTTATTTTGCCAAGCTCTTGAAGCTGAATGCACACAAGTTAATGTGCGTAAACTGTGGGTTTACTGTACTAACACCTTGAATTTGGCTCAAGAGCTCACTGCCAGCCAGTGCAGTGCTTTCAGGACCATTGTTCTATCAGGCGGTGCCCCCACTTACCAGCCTAGTAGCCTCATTCTGTACTAGCTGCAGCCTCTGGACCATCATCAAGGGCAAGCTCACATATAGCACATTACAGTAGTCCGGATGGGAGGTCATCAGAGCATGGGCAACTGAAATTAGTACAGTGAGTGCTTTATATTGTTTCAGTTTTCCAGTGTAGCTGGTATTTCCCCTTGTTAACACTATTTTTTTTTAAGCCCTTGGTGTTCCTCCTTTACCAGTTTTTAAACCACCACTTTCACTCTCTCAGTGTGCCTCCCTTCTCACTCCCATGCCACTGATGTTGTCCAGCCTGACTTCTCTTTTGCTCCCCTTTCCCCCTGACTTCATGCAAATCCAGGGTTGTGATGAGGCTTTCTGAAATCTCCAGTGGGGGCTGTACTAGTGCAAATATAATATAGGGAGAAACATTAATGAAATTACCTAAAAAATGCTTGGCTTCAGAAAGTCTTGGAAAGTTTTCTTGCAGAATAGAATACTGATTTATAGCTTTTTAAAAGGTTTTATTTATGATTTTACAGTATACAAACATATGTGTTCATACATAGGATTTTTGTCAAGAAGAATAGTAACAAGTACCCATTATTAACATTCCCCTTTCCCCCTTGAAAGTGTAGGTAACCAACATTAACTAGTTTACTAGTTTGTATTTTTGTTTGTACATTATCTGTGTTATATAGTTTTCAGTTTGTTGAGAATATATGGGGAAATGCCTTTTATGTAGGGGTTAAGTTGACTACTGTAAAGTAGGAAATTATCTAACAGTAGTAAATTATATAATTTTGTTTATTTTAGAATAGAAATAGAAATACTTTATCACTGTACCACTTGTTTACAGTGAGATTAAATGAGACCCCCCATCTCTCAGTCCTTGTTATACTCTCTGTGCTGTCGTATGACCACCATCCTTGAACGTCAGCCGCAATGTTGCTGTCTTCCATTCAGCAGCCTCATGGCCCACAGGTAGAAACTGTTCTTTAACCTGTTGGTGCAGCTTATCATGCTTTTATATCTCCTGCCCGAGGAGGAGCATGATATCGTGTGCTGTCTTCCCCACCCTCTGTAGGGACTTTCTGTCCATGGCGGTCAAACCAGTGTACCACACCGTAATACAGTGTGAGAGGACACTTTCTACCGTGGACCGATAGAAGGAAATCATCAGTAGCTGTCTAACATTGTTCTTTCGCAAAACCCTAAGGAAATGAAGTCTCTCTTGGGCCTTCCTAACCAACTGGGCTGTATTGACCTTCCAAGTAAGGTCTTCACTAAGGTGGACTCACAGGAATTTAAAGGAAGAGACTCTCTCCACACAGCCCCCCGATATACAACGGGGCTAGCTCCCTTCTCTTCCTCTGAAAGTCCAACACCATCTCCTTTGTCTTGCCAATGTTTTAGGTACAGATTGTTCTCTGAGACCATGTGGATACCTTTTGAACCCGCCCCCCCCCCGTACGCAGATTCATCTCCGCCTGTAATTAAACCCATTATGGTGGTGTCATCAGCAAACTTAATAATTGCAGTAGATGGGTAGGATGAAATGCAATCATATGTATACAACAAATACAGGTATGGACTTAGCACGCATCCCTGTGGATTGCCAGTGCTGAGCTTCAGGGAGGTAGATGTAACAGGCCCAATCCTCCCTATTTGTGTCCGATCTCTCAGAAAGTCTTTAATCCAATCACAGATGTTAGAGGAAAGGTCCAGGTCCCTTAACTTTCCGATGAGAATGTCCAGAAGGATGGTATTGAAACCTGAGCTATAATCAATAAACAGCATTCTGACATAATTCCCTGGTATCTCCAGATGACTCGCTGCAAGGTGAAAAGCTGTAGCAATGGCATCATCTGTTGACCTATTTCTCCTATAGTCGAACTGGTGTTTATCAAAATCCAGTGGAAAACATGTTCTAAGGTGTTGAAGGACCAATCTCTCGAAGCATTTCATCACTACAGATGTTAATGCAATGGGTCTATAGTCATTTAGGCAGTTAATTGCTGTTTTCTTTGGGACTGGGATAATGGTGGCCGCTTTCAAACTTGATGGAACACAAACAGTTTGCAGATAGATGTTAAAAATCCTCGTCAAGACCCCTGCTAATTGATCGGCGCAATTTTTTACCACTACTCCCAGCACCCCATCTGGGCCAGCAGCTTTGCTGGGATTCACCGCCCGTAATGCAGCTTTCACTTGATGGTCATATAGACCTGTTAACTCAAATGTAAATGAATAGCTTCATTTACATTACTGTAAATTAGATTCTGTTACTTTTGTAAAGTAACAGAAAACTGGAGACTTTCAAATGCCACTGTAGTATCATGAGTTTACTTTGGGAAGATGTTTCTGATGTGGTTTTTTGACCAAAAAAAATGAAGAAAAAAAGTTCTTTTTTTTTAAAGAAGAGAAAAGTTCTGAAATTGCAGAATTGGTCTTCTGTCATGAGCACTTGGGAGAAAAAGCTTCTATTGTGATTTCAGACTATTACTCCTCAAGTGTAAAGAATCACTTAGACAAGTCTTTGGGAGTGTTGTATCAGCAACGGGCCTTAGAGATGAAGAGTTATAATTAAATTTTTAAGAATAAGATTGAAAACAATTGAATTTGAGTGATACTAAGATTAGCTAAGGTATTATCCTTCAACTGTAGTAGATATTCCTGGTTAGTTCTTTACCTCTATATTTTTCTCTATTAATAACAGTTGAGCCATACCTTTTTCTAAATGGAAAAATTGATCTCCTTCAACCTCTCCTAGTCTGACATTTTAGAACAATGACCGACTTGTCCTTGTGGTCAAGAAAAGAAATTTCACCATTTCAGGAGTGGCAGACTGTCATTAATAGCTTATTAGCCCTTGAGTGATTTGTGTATAGTCACTGCCTTTCAGCAATGTAGACATTCCCCTTGTAACATGTTAATCAATAACCACCAAGATGGGCTGCTGGGCAACATGCTTCATGTATCTTGGCCAGTAAAAGTATTCATAAGCTTCACTGCTACTGGAACAGGTAGGATTGGTCAACCCATCCTCTCATGGCCCTATAAACTTCTTCCTGGGTTTTTGTATGTATTATATGATTTTTATTTGTGTATATGGCTTTTGTTCAATTGGTATGTTTTGGGCATTATCCTGGGTGGAAATCCTAGGTAGATAATAAAGACACCCTCCACTTCCTTTAGATTAATCATTGTCAAAGAAAGGAAACCTGAGATCTTAGAGCACTCTTGAAAGAGGTTTAAGCTTTGGTGAGCCTCCAAGAAGCAGACAGCAAGTTATAGGGGCAACCCAAAGCAGCATTTTATCTATTAATTTCTTATAGTGGAAATAATCCAGTGAAGTGCTTCTGCTAGCACAAGGAGGTTTCTTCTGCTCATGCACCCCTTAAATCTGTTCTGGGGTTTTCTGCAATCCTCTGGAGCAAATTTGGGGAAGGCACAGAGAGAGAGAAGGAGGGAGAAGTTCCACTGTGCAAGAAGTAGCACTTTGCTGGCTACTGTCCAATTAAAGCAATTCTTAATTAAAACTAAAAATACCTGACTACAGCATTGAATTAAATATATGAGAATTATGGATATCAAGTCCCAATTAAAACAAAATTAGAGCTCTTGAATATAAATAAAAGACATTTTTGTGATATAAAAGGAACTCTTGTGTATCAGCATTTGGAAGAAGGAAGAAAATGTTTTTGGAAAATATAGGATTTTTTTCAATATAAAATGTAATTTGGCATAAAAAGGTGTTAAGAAAATTAGGCACTAATTTTCTAAGAAGGTAATTGTTTAGCAAACAGCATCATTACATGTTAAAATTGTTTAATTTATTTATTTATGAATCTCTTACATTCTTGGCTATCCCTACCACATACAGTCAATGCATTTTTATACCCCAAGCAAACTGCTCGCATGAATTATTGAAATAGTCATTAGATGTTGTTTGCAATGTTAATGTGCACAAATAATTTTATTTTAGTAGATCTTTTATAGATTTTGTTTGAATATGGTGTTGCTGTTGTATTATACCGGCTAGGTCTCTTGGAGTTCACTGGAATAATAACAGCATTTCCAATGCCGTATAGTAACTTTTAAAAAACAACGTGATGCCTAGAGACACTCAGCTTCATTTAATTGTCCTTACTGAGATTAATAAGTGGTCTGTTCCATATCCCACTTAAGTCAAACCGCTTGATTTTTGTCAGTTACCAGTGGTTTTAATAGCAATGAAGTGGTTTTAATAATTGTATTTCAGTCTATTGTTATTATTTTATTTATTTAAAACATTAGTGTTCCTTTACAATATGGAACAAATGCAAATATCCAGTTGCTAAAATCAGCAAAAGATATTATAGAGAACAATTCCCTAGAACTTGACTATTTTTAATGGGAAATGGTCTAAATGTTCGGTTATTTCAGGGGGTTGGACTTGGTGAGCTTTGTGGGTACCTTCCAACCCTACATTTCTTAAGATTCTGTGATTCCATTATAGGCAGCATCTGACCTGATATCATATAATGGAGGTTCCTGGAACATGAAACAAAAACACTGAAGGAGCTTGGGCCCAAGAGAAAGCAGTCTGTGAGATATGTAGGTCCCAGGATGTGGTTTGTTTCAAACAAACCTATACTTAGCGTTAACTGCAAATTAGACACCTTCCAAAATTAAGAAAACGTACTAATAACACTAATAGTAATAACTAAAACAGATTGCAGCTGGAAATCATCATCATCATCATCATCTTTGTTAGTATAACGTGTGTTAAAGTTAATAGGTAACTAATCCATGTGTAAAAGGTAAAAAGGTAAAGGGACCCCTGACCATTAGGTCCAGTCGTGGCTGACTCTGGGGTTGCGGCGCTCATCTCGCTTTATTGGCCGAGGGAGCCGGCGTACAGCTTCCGGGTCATGTGGCCAGCATGACTAAGCCACTTCTGGCGAACCAGAGCAGCGCACGGAAACGCCGTTTACCTTCCCGCCGGAGCGGTACCTATTTATCTACTTGCACTTTGACGTGCTTTCTGCGAATTGCCACTCCCTTTCTCGCACCATAGGGAGTCTGTGGCCCTCCAGTCAGTGGCCTCCAATTCCCATCTGCTCCAGTCAGGAATGATGGGAGTTTTAGTCTAGCGACATCTGGAGAGTTACAGGGTCCCTGCTGTAAAGGATATTCAAGTGGTCATGCTAGTCCTCACCCCAAGCTACATAGTTATACATCACTTGCTTTTTCACCACTTGATTGAATGATTATGCAGCACCTGATTGCAGCTGCAGGTGTTTCCTGAATGAAGGGCTTTGTATTCAGAGTGATGTGGTAGCTCATTCACACGTGCATCTTGCAGTTATCAAGTGGTGGGCAGCCATGTATGAACCAGCACCCTGAATAAGACATACTCTGTCAGAAAACTGTCACTGGCAGAAAAGATACCTCCAATTTTTAATAACTTTGAAACCAAGAGCATCTTATCATTCAAGTACAGCTAATACCGTCCACTCGGGTCTGTTGTTTCCTTGAAGCAGCTGGATCCTGCTCATACACACACACACACACACACACACACACACACAC